>NW_017670312.1:1042153-1050219 GCF_001879085.1 Nicotiana attenuata
TTAAATAAAACTTGGATTTAACCACGTAAATTTTTTATTTATGGAATTAATTAGAAATCATATATTAGTGATCCTTAGGTTGTAGAGAACAACTTCCTTCGAAAAATTTCGGAATCCGGGCACGTGGGCCCGGGGTCGGATTTTGGGAAACTTGTGTTAACGGTTGGGAAATTGCTTAAATAGCTTGAATTCGATCTTATGAGTCTATATTAACTAGTTCTTACTTTGTTTAATTAGTCTGGGATCATTCGGCTCCGAATTGAGGGCTTGGACTTGTTCTTGGCATTGGAAGTGCATTTTGGAGCGAGGTGAGTCTCCTTTCTAACCTTGTAAGAGGGAATTGTCCCCATAGGTACAATAATTGAATTAATTGCCAATATTTGTGGGGGGCTACGTACGCACTAGGTGACGAGATTCTGTGTGTAGCGACTATTATGTTATGTCTGGGTAGTCTAGGACCCATAAGCATGCTCTACGTGATATTCTCATAATGTGACGATATATTCAGATTCATATAACGGTTTGATTAAGAAGAATGAGACTAGTGAATGAAACTTATCCTGATTGGTCTTTTAGAAGAGAATATTTGGTATTTCTGCATATAACTACTCCTCAGATATATGTTATCGTTGCTTGTTGATGCGCTTATTGATATTTGACCGCTTCGCACGGGTGATTCGCGAGCGGGATAATAGATGCATCTATGGTTCGAGCCGTTCGACCCTCGGCAATGCACAATTTACTTTTATGTTGGATCAGGCCGTACGTCCCAAGGTGTTACTTGCGCATGTTTTGCTTAGCATTTCCTCTGAGAACTGAATTTAATATCTGCTTGAGACATAGGTGAATATCCATGAAAATATTTCGGAAAGAACTGTTAATCCATGATTATTAAATGCTAATAACTTGTACTATCCATGCTTGTTATAAATTTTCCTCACATTATTTGACCCTAGTGAGTATCAAGTCGACCTCTCGTCTCTACTTCTTCGAAATTAGACGGGATACTCACTGGGTACATATTGTTTATGTACTCATACTACACTTTTGTACTTAATTGTATAGGGTCTGAGGCAGGTACATCTGGCTATTAGTCGGGTGCGCATCTCTGAGCGGATTTGAGACTTCTACGGTGAGCTGCTTCTCCTCCATGCCGTTCAGCAGCCTGAAGAAGTCTTCCTTTTGTATTTTTGCTGTCTATTCCGTTTCGGACAGTAGGATAGCGTGATTCTTTTGTATATTCTACTAGTTGCCCATGCTTGTGACACCAGGTCTTGGCACACACACATTAGTATACTGTATTATTTTGGGGTTGTATGATTTTTATGATTTATATTCATCGTTTCTGAATTATTCCGATTTAAAGAATTATGTTCAACTACTTTGGGGTAAAGGTGACCAAAAGTTTAGCTAGTATTTTTCCGCATTGGCTTGCCCAACAATGGCGTAGGGCGCCATCATGACCTGTTATGGAATTGGGTCATGACAGTATTCATATATATAGTATCAACAATAGTAATAATAAACATCACAATTTGTCAAAAAGTCTTCATCGTTCACTTTAATAGATTAAATTGATTTGTGGCCTACATCATCAGTATTTTCCTGCACATTCAAAATACAATTAAAAATTAGAAAGAAACGTATATATAGTATGTAACAGTCATAGCAATATTTTTCTTACTAAGAATTAATGAGATTTATTTCACTACTATACCATAACTAAGTCAAACACAAAAAATAAGTACAAGCGAAGGAGAAGCAAAAATGTGAATTAACATATATTTCGCCTAAAAATCATGTTCACTTATCTCAACTTGCATGTGCAAACTAACTTGCAGTTCTTACTAAAGATAAGGATCAAATGTAAAATTGTAGTATCCAGCCAAGATGAATTTGATCTTAATATATATGTCAACGAATCTAGCAAATTAGATACTATAGTAGCATTATCATAATCTCTAATAAATTTCTAACTTGTTTGTTGAAAAAGTGAACCAAAGTCTCCCATAATGGTGACAGATAGTGACTTATGTGATTTCATGTCAGCAACAATTTCATTGTAGCGTTCAGACAATTGTACTAAATAAAATATAGATAGTCAAAGAATAGTGCTTTCCCACAAAAGAAATATACTAGCAGAACTCAATCCAAAGCATCAAAGGGAGAAAACTACAAGTTTTCACTTTATGTTGCATTATAGACACATTTCATGTAACCTCTTAAACATAACATGAAAATATATGACAAAATAAACTTATTTCCCTTCCATTCGTTGATAACTCCTATTATGTCACGACCCCAAATACCGGTCATGATGGCGCGTATCACATTACTAGGCAAGCCAGACCAGCTATCAAACCGGAACCCATTTTCATTTAATAAGTCATTTGCTAACACAGTTTAATTAGCAATTATCATAACAAGTGTTTAAAACAACAAGAATGATATGCGGAAGTCAACAAGATAGAGAAACTACACAGCCCACACAGATATGGTGTCACGAGTCTAGAGCCTGTAATACAAGTCTGAACAACCTACTACATAGATAGTCTAGAAATGTGGAAAAAAAATAAGTTGGAAGGGAGTAATCAGGGTTGCGGACGCCATGCAGCTACCTCAAAATCCCCGGCAAATGCTGGAAAACAGCTAAAAGCTCTCACTCGGCCGATCGGGCACCTGGATCTGCACATAAGGTGCAGAGAGTAACGTGAGTACGCCAACTCAGTAAGTAACTAAAGTAGATAATGAACTAAAAGCAGTGACGAGCAGTTCAAAACATATAACTTTAAAATCAGTTCTGTCATAAGTTCATCATTTTCAGTTTAAAACATTAAAATCAGTTACTTGACAATATATCCAACAGAGGCTTATTTATAAGAAGAGTGAAAATAGTAGAACATCATAACAGGGCCCCCTTGGGCAAGAAATCACTCAAAACATAGCCCCTCGGGCAGCCTCTCAGTCACACGTGACTCGACTATAGTCACACAATATTCAATAGCAGCACTTGGCTCAATATTAACTCATAACAATAGAAATTATAATAACCGTTGCGGCACGTAGCCCGATCCATGTATTTATAGTCGCTATGCTCACTAGGGGTGTGTAGACTCCGGAGGGGCTCCTACAGCCCAAACGTCATATCACTGCGGCGTGCATCCCGATCTGATATATATAACGCTGCGGCGCGTAGCCCGATCCATATACGTATCGCTACGGCGTACAGCCCGATCCATTATATATACGTATGGTATCCTCACCATAAGGTTCTCAACCTCTCTCAGTCATTAGCCTCACAGCCTCTCGGGCATCACAACAGAAATTAGGGAACTCAGCCCAAACTGTCCTCACCATAGGAGTAGAATGATAAAACCAGTTTTAAACATTTAACAGGTAAAAACATGACTGAGGCTTTATTTTTAACAAGTAAGGTGAGGAATATAGTTAAAATGCCCCTAAGGGTTGCTACATATCGGCACAAGGCCCCAAACATGGCATAAAGCCCATAATACAGTACAAGGATCCAAAATCCAGAATAATATAACATTTCCAAATAAAATACGCGGCTTAATAGTCGCTATGGGACGGACGAAGTCACAGTCCCTACCGGTGCACGCCCACACGCTCGTCACCTAGCATGTGCGTCATCGCATTTATCAAATCAAGTCAAATACCGGGGTTTGTACCCTCAGTTCCAAATTTACAATGGTTACTTACCTCAAACCGGTGAAAATACTACTCTGCAACGCCTTTGTCTCTCGAATCGGCCTCCACTCGCGTCGAATCTAGTCAAAATTAGAGCGAATACTTCACAATATGCTAAGGAACAAAGCCTAAGCGAAAACAATCAAAAAAACAAAAAATCCCGAAATTAGCAAAACCCGAGCCCCGGTCCCACTTCTTGAAACTCAGAAATTTTTACAACAACGGGTTCCTTATCTCCCCACGAGTTCATGAATACCAAATGTGTAACGACCCGGTCGGTCATTTTTGGAATTTACGCCCCGATCCCCTATAAACTGCTTCCCCCAAGTTTATTTCTGCTATTTTGATTTGCTGGTACGTTCGGTTTTGTGTTTCGGAGAGTTTTGGGACACTTAGTCCCTAAATGAGAGCTTAAGTGTTGGAAAGTTGTCCGTCATCCGACCAGTGTGTAGACGGCCTCGGAATGGAAATCTGATGGTTCTGTTAGTTCCGTCAGGCAATTTTGGGGTTAGGAGTGTGATCGGGATGTGTTTTGGAGGTCCATAGCTAATTTAGGCTTGGAATGCCAAAGGTTGAATTTTGGAAGATTTCCGGTTCGATAGTGAAATTTTGATCCGAGGGTCGGAATTGAATTCCGAGAGTTGTAATAGTTCCTTCATGTCATTTGGGATGTGTGTGCAAAATTTCAGGTTATTCGGAGATGGTTTGGTCAGGTTTTTGATCGAAAGCGTATTTTTGGGAAATTTGGAGTTCTTAGGCTTAAATCCTTGATTAATTCGAGGTTCCGATGTTGTTTTAGGTGTTTTAAGGATTGGTACAAGTTTGAATAAGGTATTAGGTGATGTTGGTGCTTTTGGGCGAGGTCCCGGGGGCCTCGGGGTGATTTCGGATAGTTGACGAGAAGGTTGAGGAAGTGTTGCAGCTGCTGTAGCATTGCTGCTACTGGTATTTTCGCATCTGCGGTTTGGGGACCGTAGATGCTGCACCGCAGAAGCGGCTTTGGGTCAAGTCTTCAGAAACCGCAGATGCGGTTAAGAGCTCGCAGAAGTGGAATCGCCCCTGCGGTTAGGGGTCCGCAGATGTGGAAGCTGGCATTTTAATAAGAGTCGTAGATGCGACGTCGTGTCCGCAGAAGCGGGATCGCAGATGCAGTCCCTGAGGCGCAAATGCGGAATCGCTGGGCTGAACATATAAATAGTTGCCTTTGCGAAAATTGGCTATTCTTCAACCATTTTCATCCGGGTTTGAAGCTTTTGAGAGGTATTTTTGAGGAATACAAAGGGAAATCACTTGGAGGTAACGTCCTTGTCTTCATAACTCGTTTTTATGTGATTAAAGACCTAATTAATGGTGAGAAATTTGGGTAAGATGGGTAATTAGGGCTTGAGTTTAAGAGACCTTTAATTGAGGAATTGAAGGGTCATTTGGACTCCGATTTCAGTGTTCTTGTTATGTATAGACTCGTGAGAGTGTGAGGTTTCTGAAAATATAAATTTCACCCAATTCTGAGACGTGGGCCCGAGGGGAGATTTGGTCATTTGACCTAATTTCGCGTATTAGTTTAGAATTTAATTATAAAATCAGTTGCTTGAGGTGTTATTTACATTATGAAATGGAATTGAATAGATTTGGGCCATTCGGAGTCGGATACTCGTGGCAAAGGCGTGGTTTCGAGTTGATTTGGGCTTTATTCGAGGTAAGTGTCTTGTCTAACCTTGTGTGGGGGACCTTTCCTCTAAGGATTTGTTATTGTGGTAATTGAAATGCCTCGTACGTGAGGTGACGAGCGCGTTCTTGAACTAATTGTTGAAAAATTTGGTTTTCTTTAAGTATTTCAATTGAGTTCCTCTCTCCTGCTTCATTTAATTGTGTACTTAGCTTGTTGTTAGTTTAGAGAAGTATGTTTAGTAGACATAATTGCCTATTTGCTCAATTTGCCTTAATTGCAATACGTGACGCATGTTAGGCTAGACTTATCTGTTTACTTGGTACGAAATCTAGCTTTGTTGAATATTCTTGCGTTGCTGTACTGCGTGTTTACTTTGGGACTACGGGACGGTATCCCGGGAGCTCCCCTGTATGTTTACTTTGGGACTACGGGATTGCATTCCGGGAGATCCCCTGCACACTTATGAGTTGGACTACGGGACTGCACCCGGGAGATTCCACTAGATATGATATTTATATTTGGGGGCTAGAGGACGGTATCCTGGGAGATCCCCGATTATTATTTTGGAACTGTGTTGTATTCTCTTGCTGTGTTTTTCTTGCCCTTATAGTAGTTGCTGCTTCCTTCATATTCGTATTACTCATTACAATGCTTAATTCATTATGTTAAACCCTGTATCTTATTTAACCTCAGTAGGGCCCTGACCTTCCTCGTCACTACCCAACCGAGGTTAGGCTTGGCACTTACTGAGTACCGCTGTGGTGTACTCATGCCTCTTCTGCGCATGTTTTTCATGTGCAGATCCAGGTACTTCTTCTCAGGTCTACCATCCTTGAGGGAGGCGACTACTTAGAAACTTCGAGGTACATCTGCCGCGTCCGCAGACCGAGGAGTCCCTTTCCATTCCTGCTTTCTAGTATTTAGCCCTTCTGTATTTTCTGTTCTTATTAGACAAATTCCGGAGTTAGAGCTATGTAATATTTCTCTTTCCTTAGCTTGTGATTCGTGGGTTTCTGGGTCTTGGATTTGGATATTGGCTTGAGTTATATATATGGTGTATGCCGAGTGGCACAGTTGAACACTATTATTGCGTTATTTCTTTTTTTAAATTGTTTTACTTCCGCAAGTTGGTTATATTCCGCAATTTAGGCTTACCTAGTCGTAGAGACTAGGTGCCGTCACAACAGTTCACGGAGGGCGAACTGGGGTCGTGACAAGTTGGTATCAGAGCTCTAGGTTTATAGGAGTCACGGATCACAAGTCGGTTTATTAGAGTCTCGTTGATCGGTACGGAGACGTCTGTACTTATCTACGAGAGGTTATGTAACTGTAGGAAAATTTCCACTTCATTTGAGTTCCTTGTCGTGCGAGATTTTTGATATCACAACTAAGCTTCTGTCTTTCTATTCTCTCATAGATGGTGAGGACACGCGCTACCCGAGAGGATCAGGCACCCACGCCCACTACTGGAGCCGTCAGAGGCCGGGGCCGGGGGTAGAGGCCGAGGATGTGCTCGTGGTGCAGCCAGGGCACCCGCACAAGCTGCTGCCGAGGTACCACCGGCAGTACCAGCCGGAGTCCAGACACCTGACATGTCTGCCACTACTTCTCCAGCACTCCAGGAGACTTTGGCATAGTTTATGAGCATGTACACCACTTTGGCTCAGGCTGGGTTGCTTCCCCTTGCTGCAGCCACATCCCAGGCCGGGGGAGGAGTACAGACTCCCGCCACCCGCACTCCTGAGCAGCGGGTGCATGTTGAGCAGGTTCCAGAGGTTATTCCTGTGCCGCCCGCAGCACCAATTCATCCCGAGGACAGGGCAGCAGCTTCAGAGGATGAGCAGCGGAGACATGAGAGGTTCAAGAAATATGATCCTGCTGTATTCAGTGGGTTAGCATCAGAGGATGCCTTGGGATTTCTGGATGAGTGCTACCGTATTCTCCGTACTATGGGCATATCAGGATCGAGCGGGGTTTCCTTCACTACCTTCCAGCTTTGAGGAGCCGCCTATCAGTGGTGACGTGCATATGAGTTAGACCGTCCGGATGAGGCAGCTTCCCTGACTTGGGCTCAGTTTTCGGATATGTTCACGAGGGAATATGTCCCCCAGAGTCTTAGGGATGCCTGGAGCGTGGAGTTTGAGCATTTGCGCCAGGGTACTATGACTGTCTCGGAGTATGCTGTCTGTTACATTGACTTGGCTAGTCATGCACCAGCTTTGGTTTCTACGGTTTGCGAGAAGGTTCGCCGGTTCATTGAGGGGATTATTCCGAGCATCAAATCTAGCATGGCTCGTGAGTTAGAGATGGATATATCTTATCAGCAGGTGGTGAGCATTGCTAGGAGGATTGAGGGTATGCATGCTAGGGACATAGAGGAGAGGGAGGCCAAAAGGTCGAGAGAGTCGGGCTATTTTTCTAGTGCCCGTGCCCCAGCTGCAGGTCGTCATAGTAGGGGTCATATGGGTCGCCCCGTTCATTCAGCTCTTCAAGCAGCCAGTGGTATTCTAGCTCCACCTAGGCCTCAGGAGCCTTATTATGCACCTCTAGTCTCTAGTGCGCCTCCTGCACGGGGTGCTTCTAGTGGTCAGTCCAGCAGACCTGGCCCGAGCCAGTCACAGCCGTCATGTCCTCCCAGAGCTTGTTTTGAGTGTGGTGACACACGCCATATGGTGAGGGATTGCCCCAT
>NW_017670313.1:0-45671 GCF_001879085.1 Nicotiana attenuata
CTAGGAAATGCGTCTCCTAAGATTTGGTGGTTTAGATTAGGAAGTGCGTCTCCTATTGGAATGACTCAAACTAGGAAGTGCGTCTCCTACGAGTGAGGTTAAAGGACTTGGTCTAGGAAGTGCATCTCCTAGGATTGATGGTTCAGAGTAGGAAGTGTGTCTCCTATTGGAATGACTCAAACTAGGAAGTGTGTCTCCTACGAGTGAGGTTGAAAGGCTTGGACTAGGAAGTGCGTCTCCTAGGATTGATGGTTTAGATTGGGAAGTGCGTCTCCCATTGGAATAACTCAAACTAGGAAGTGCATCTCCTGTTGAAAGGTTTGGACTAGGAATTACGTCTCCTAGGATTGATGGTTCAGATTAGGAAGTGCGTCTCCTATTAGAATGACTCAAACTAGGAGGTGCGTCTCCTATTGGATTAACTCAAACTAGGAAGTGCATCTCCTAGGATTGGTTGAAAGGTTTGGACTAGGAAGTGAGTTTCCTAGGATTAATGATTCATATTAGGAAGTGCGTCTCCTATTGGAATTGCTCGAACTAGGAAGTGCATCTCCTACGAATGAGTTTGAAAGGTTTGGACTAGGAAGTGCGTCTCCTAGGATTGAGTTTGAAATACTTGGAGGGAATGTAACCAGGGGTTGGCGCCCTGTATCACTGAGAAAAAATGTAATCAGGGGTTGGCGCTCTGTATCACTAAGAGGGAATATAACAAGGGTTGGTACCCTGTATCAGTGAGAAGGAATGTAACCAGGGGTTGGCACCCTATATTACTAAGAGAGAATATGGCTAGGGATTGGCACCTTGTATCGCTGAGAGAATATAACCAATGGATGGCGCCTTGTATCACTAAGAGAGAAAGTAACCCGGGGATAGGATACCTTGTATTAAAATGGAACCTCACTAAAGATTGTTGTACCTTATGTCGGAAAATACAGCTAGGGATTGGTGTACCCTATACTAAACATGCGGCTAGGGAGTGGTGTTCCCTATTTCAAAATGGAACCTCAACTAAGGACTGATGTACCTTATTGTGGAAAATGCAGTGGTTGATTATGTGATTATAGGCATATCTAGAATGAAAAAGTAGGGAGTTTGAAGAACTTACCTTTGGTGACATTCGTCCTTTGAGAACTTCAATTCTACACTGCTTTGTTTCCTGCTTCAAACAAAGAAAGATTTGTGAGTTTAACAATGGTGGTCGGTTTGTGGCCTTGAATGCCCTGAGCAGTTTGAATCTGCGGCCACCTCGTTGTTAGAGAACTGATTTGCAAGTAATGGTACCAAACGGCTAGGAGGCTCTGCACCGTGTTCTAGAAACTTTGGCTTTCTATTGTCGCCTTCGGCTGTTTCATAATCGGATGTCTAAGGTGTTGCTGAACCTTGTCTATAAAGCAAGTCCTCACTTTGGTAGTTTTTTTTCTTAAAAATCAAACTTGATTATTTTGCACCCGAAATTAATTTGTGTCTGGGGTGCTATCAACTTTTCCCATGAAACAAGTCTTGCTTAGCGACCTTTTCGATGTCTTCAAAACACTTTGTTCGGCTTATCAAAGGAAATCACAGTTGGATTCATGCTTTTGTCAATGCCGCGTATGCCCCACATCCTTTATTTTGCACTTCTAGGAAACAATGACCAATTTTGTGGCCCTTTCTTTATTTGCTTCTAAACAAATAGACCAACAAACTTTTGGAACTTCCGTTGGCATGAACCCTCAGATCTCGTTTAGCTTCAACAAGCTTATTGTGCATGTTACTTCCTAGGTATGTCCTCTTCGATGTGCCAGGATAGAAATCGCTTTGTATAATTGGAAAGCTGGTAACAGATGTTGAAATCAATTACCGGTTGTTTTAACAAAGACTGACTCAAAATAAAAATGCAAATTGACAAAATGACGCGAGGTAAAAGTGAGAAGGAATAGTATTTAATTGAAAATGCCACTTTACGGGAGAGAAAGAAAAAAGGGGCTCCTTTGAATATGGTAGCCAACTTTAATGATCATGACATGCATTTTGGACTGAGCGGCCGAATCTATCCAACCAATCTACCCTTTCTTCTTGTTTTTCCTTTTCGTCTTTGAAGTTGGCCTCTTTGTGCCAATCATTTGCATCAAATCACAGCTCACCTTCGACCAGTGGTGCCCTGAAAGGTTTTCACCAACCGGCCTCTCTCATTTATTTATCTCTACTTACCATCGCCTTATAGTGCCCATGAGGGTTTTCACCAATAAGACTCTCTCATTTCCATTCATTATCTCTTCTTTGTTTTTGCCTTTTTGTGCGAGCAACTTGACATTGTTCTACGTTGTGTGACAACTGTTGCTTACTGCGTGTTTCCCTTGGCATTCTTAAGACTATTTGGAAGGTCTTTATTTGGAAGGCTTTTGGAGAGGGTTAGAAAGAAAGGATCACATTAAGTCTTAAAATAGACTCAAGATGATAGGGTTGTATATTTACAACTCTTGGAATTGACTCTTCATAAAAACATAAAAAAAAATTCTGCCCCAGTTTCAGATACTGGGGAATTTTCATTTTTGATTTGGTTAGACTGAACCCTAGTGTAGAGCTGCCTACGTATCCTTTAAAGGAATCAAGTCAAACGTAGTTCAAACTAATATGAAAGATTTCTTTGTTGTTTTTCTATTCATGTTTCATTTTTCATTTTTCTTTTCTCTTTCCTTTTTCTTCTCTTCTTTTTATTTTATTTTATATATAATCAGATTGTCCTAGCTCCTATATTTCTGGCGGCATGGATCTTCGATTCTTTGTTTTTTTTTTACTATATACTTGATTCCAAAAGAGGGGGGGTCGAAGAAAAATAAAACCAGCTCAAAAGGGGTAACGAAGGGTATAAAGTGTTTGGGTAGCCGAAAAAAGGCCTCCCAGCCTCAACAATGCCAAACATACTATCTCTTCTCAGGTGCGGACATGACTGACTTCTTGGTTTTGCCAGTTGTATAGCTCCGTAGTCAATATCTTGTTCGTAACAAATGACCTTTGACAAATTGGAGCCACCTTTTCTTGGTCTTTGCCTTGATGTGAAATGATGCACTTCAGTACCTACTAATCATTTTAAGTTCCCTGGAATGCACCTTCTTTGGAGATTTGGGTCATCTTCCTTGATATGATTAGATTATGGCAGGCCGTGGCCAAAAGCTTTCGCTGATTAGTCCAGACAAACTTCAAAACTTTCAATTATCCTTAAAGTAGTATTCATGATAGATTTGGGATAAACATCTTTAACCTCTACGGATATGACTGTTTTGGTTCCATGTGATCTTGACACAGGATTATCATCAAAGTTTTCCAACCTCTTACTTGTCCTCCACGTGTTTTTCCTCGATTCAATTCAAGATTGGACAAGCTTTCTAAAATCTAGCCGAAAACTCCGTATACATGTCATGTCACTAAAATTGGCGTGAAAAGAACTATATATGCAAGAAGAACTAAACATAATGGATTAAAATGACACATAGCAAAAAGTTGCATTTCATTAATTAAAGGATAGAGAGGTTTGATGACACGACAAACAAACAACATTTGGATCACAACCTCGAAGTAATCCAGATGATAGAAATTACGACAAAATAAGTTACCAAGACTCCTTTCCGGCAAGGAGGGGAGTGACTTTCCAATTACTAAGCTCGACATCTTTGCTATGCATTTGCACATCAGCGTTAAAAAAGACCTTTAATAATTTTGATATCCTTGCATTCAGTGGACGGGTTCTTGACCTTTTCGTCAAATTGTCCCCATATTCTTTAACATTGTAAATCATCCAAGCATTGCGTGCTTTGTCATGACGTTTAGGGTGCCATTATCTTGAACCACGATCATCCTTTCTTGAATCATCATTTCTATTTCTTTTTTCAACGCCCTACATTTCTCAGTGCTATGCCCCTGGAAATTAGAACGGTATACACACTGTACAGCAGGGTTAAAACCTTTTGCATATGGATCAGGAATATACCCTTGAAGCGGCTCAATCATGCCACAACGTTTCAACCTTTCAAACAGACTTGTGTAGGATTCTACGATTGGCGTGAAATTGTCCTTCCGCCTATGTTCCCTTTCTTAATCTTGTTTTGGACTAGCGTTGTAGAGTGACTGAGAGTTATGATGTTGCAGATGATGGTATGTTAAAGTTAGGGCCTGCATTTGTTGGCAATTGGATGGTTTGGCATAAGACTGAGTTGCATACTGCGGGGCAACTGAGTATCGTGGATCCGGGGGTTGAGATGTTCCCTTTTGGCCTTTTTTTGCCCGTGATGCCATCATGGCCTCATCTTTCTTCTTTTGGTTAACACGGTTATTCGGCCTATTCTGGATTTGGTGGATTCTTTGAGAGCCGCTTGACTTATAATTCGGCCAGTATTGAGGCCGTTCTCGACCATTTCTCCTATCTTGATTGCATCAGCAAAAGGTCTGCCCATTGCAGCCATCATATTTTGAAAATAATCAGGATCCTGAGCCTGAAGGAAGACAGTGATTAACACATGGTCATCTATGGGTGGTTTAACTCTAGATGCTTGCTCTCTCCACCTAACGGCATACTCCCTGAAGCTTTCAGTCGGCTTTTTTTTCATATTGGACAGGGAATTGCGATCTGGCGCAATATCAATGTTGTACTGAAATTGTTTGACGAAAGTCTGGGCCATGTCGTCCCAAACATGCCAGTGAGAGATATCTGGTCAATGAACCATTCAGAGGCTACCCCTACCAAACTCTCCCCAAAATAAGCCATCGGCAACTCTTCTTTTCCTCCTGCACCCCTCAGCTGGTTGCAGTACCTTTTCAAGTGGACGATAGGGTCGCCGTGTCCATTATATTTCTGAAATTTTGGATTCTTGAACCCTGGGGGTAAATGGATGTGAGGAAACACGCACAGATCACTGAATGAGACACTTTTGTGACCACCTAGTCCTTGTATGTTCTTTATGTTCTTTTCAAGACTTTTTATTTTCCTGACCATCTCATCTGGCTCTCCTGTCTTTACAGCCTTTTCATTTTCTGCAGGTAACACATACTGTGGGGTCTGATCGTGTGGAGCCGAACCCTTAAAATCCATATCTGGAGAGTAGTATTGGCCATCATAAGCATGAGATAGTGGCTCAATGTTTGGCTTCGTCACAAGATTTGGTGGGGGTATTGTATACACAGGCGGACCAAAAATGACGAGAGATGTGTTCCTAACCGGTGCGGCAGGAGGCTGTGCATTAGAGATACCAGGGACGGTATGGAAGCTATAGTTTGGCACATACCCTGGTGGTAGAATGTGCTCGCTCGTTGCATGGAGCAGTGGTTGAGTAGCCTGGGGTATGGTGGAAGTTCCCTCAGAGGGACCCTGAGGCGGAGGCTGACCAGAGACCCAAGCCTGATACACATCACTCAGTTGATGTTTCAATCTTCTTACTTCCTCCGACTCTTGCTCAACCGATTGACCTAGAGGGTCGTCACTGACCAACTCAATTTCATCATTGTTAGCCATTGCTACCTTCCCCTTAGATCTGGTAAAGTAATGATGTGTTGCCAGTTTCACCACAAACCAACCACCTTAAGCTTACTATATAAGAGGCAACAAACGTGTTAGGGTTAAGCATTTTATAAATACGAATCACACGTAACTATGTTATGCTCCTAATATTATCACGTCTCTAACATGCTTTTGGAAGGCTTCATGCTTCATTCCGGCTTAAAAGGTTGCTGCTTATTGACACTCTTATTTATTTCTCTCTTCTTCTTTTTTTGTTTTTTACACCTTGCCTTATTTTAGAGCCGTTGAAAAATATTTCGATCGAACCTTTTGTGGGTTGCCTACATATCATGTCGCCGCATGAATCAGATCATTACGTAGTTCAAGGACATGACCCTTTCGATTTTTTCTTTTTGGTATAAGACAAAGGAAAATTACATAAAGATACAACCCAAAAGACGAATATTTAAACAAGACCGGACTTGACTCGAACAAGAGAATATTTAATCAAGACTCAAAACACTAAAAGACTCTTACAAACCTGATGACTACAAATGAAAAATCAAAGTGGACTGCCAACTAAAAGAAGACTCTGATCTACGAAGGAGAATCCATCGGCTTCATTGTAGTTAAGGTGCTTATTCCTGCGGTTGACCTCCCATATCATGGTATATGTGCCTTAAGTTTGTGGGAATGTGGCGTGCGAAGTCGGGCGCTACCGTAGCAAATTGCTCTCGGGTCAAACCTTGACAAGTCACACACCATCGAGCGGTATAAGTAGCCACCTCATATGTAACGACCTGACTGGTCATTTTGCCTTCTAGAACCTCGTTCCCCTAAATATGACTTTCTGTACTTGCTTTCACTGATTTACGACTTGCGGGGATAGTTGGTTCGGGATTTGGAAGAGTTTGGGTAGAAATCGGAACACTTAGTTCCTTAAGGTTGGCTTAAAAGGCCAAGTTTGACTGCGGTCAATATTTTTAGTAAACGGACCCGGACTGGCATATTGATGGTCCCGGAGGGTCCATAGGAAAATATGGGACCTGGACGTATACCCGGAATCGAATTCCAAGGTCCCTAGCCCGAGTATTGAATTTTTTGTTAAAAATTGTTAAACTGAAATTCAAAGGATTGAAAGAATTTAATAATGTTTGATCATGTTGATATCGGGCCCGTATGTTGGTTCTGGAGCCCGGTATAGGTCCAATATAATATTTAAGTCTTGTCTGTGAAATTTGGTGAGAAACGGGACTGATTTGACGTGATTCGGACGTCCGGTTGTAAAAATAGGAATTTGAGTGTTCTTTAGGATTTCATGCGTTTTGGAGTTGAATTCGTAGTTTTAGATGTTATTTTGGCGATTTGATTGCTCGAGCAAGTTTGCACAATGTTTTTGGACTTGTGTGGGTGTTCGGAGTGGAGCCCCGAGGGCTTGGGTGAGTTTCGGGCTTGGGTTGGGGGTGAAAAACACCCCAGTTTTCTGGTGTTTCTGGGAAATGTTGCAGGTCTCGCAAATGCAAGGAAATGTTCACAATTTCGAACCTCGCATTTGCGATGAAGCCAGGCCGGGGGCAGTCGTCGCATTTGCGACATTTTCTTCGCATTTGCGAACCCAGCAGGGTCCGCATTTGCGACCCCAGTATCGCATTTGCGATCAAGGCAGGAGGGGGCCAGTTCTTAATTGCGATGCTTTTGTCGCAATTGCGACTTCGCATTTGCGAACCTGATGTCGCAAATGCGACATCAGAGGCCTGGACACAGCTTTTAAAAACGGGACTTAGGCCATTTATTTCATTTCATCTCCACACTTGGGCGATTTGGGAGCTTTCAAAGAGGGGATTTCAACCTAGCATTGTGAGGTAAGTTATTTCTACTTAATGTGAGTTTAATACTTGGGTTTTGGGTAGATTAACACACAAAAATTAGTAAAAATTCATGGGATTCGAGTAAAACCTAGGGTTTTTATAAAAACAAGGTTTAGCCATGAAATTTGTTATGGAATGAAGTAGAAATTATACATTATTGATCCTTAGGATATGGGTAAGAACTTTCTTCAAAAATTTCCAGAATCCGGGCACGTGGGCCCGCGGTCGAATTTTAGGAATCTTGTAATTTGGGTAGGGGAATCACCCTAGTGGTTGGGATATGAACCTTTAAGCCTATATTGATTGGTTTCTACGCTATTTGGATAGTTTTGGAGTGTTTGGTACCAAATTGAAGGTTTGGGCTTAAGCTTGGACCGGAAAGTACGCTTGGGAGCAAGGTGAGTCTCCTTTCTAACCTTTTAAGAGGGAAATGTCCCCATAGGCGAGTTAATTAATCATGTGTTGCTAATTGTGGGGGCTACGTACGCACAAGGTGACGAGAGTCCATGCGTAGCTACTATTATGTTAATTGTCTGGGTAGTTTAGGACCCGTATCATGCTATATTTGCAAATGTCTATATCCACTTATGTTAATGAGATCACTTAGGACATGTTAGGGGTTGGAAATAAATGTATAAGAACGTATGCACTTACTTGACAACTTGTGTGAATTTATGTGACTATGAATGCGCCTTATGTGCCTTCTTGATGATAGTTGATATTTGTGGATCGGGCCGATCGCCTCGGTAGAAATAGATGCATCTATAGTTCGCACCATTCGACCCTCTAGCAGTGCACATTTCCTTTCTATGTTGGACCGGGCCGTACGAACTTGGCATGATGTGCGCATGACATTTATGTGAAATCTTATTCATGACTTACTCTGATAATTGCCTTGAATTGAAACCATATAAGACATGACTGGAATTGATATATATTGGTCTTGGTAAACTCTGAGCTTGTTATTTTGCCTATATTATCCATGCTTAGTGAAATCTTAGATCATTATTGGTATTGACCTTAGTAAGTGTCATGTCGACCCCTCGTCACTACTTCTTCGAGGTTAGACTGGATACTTACTAGGTACATATTGTTTATTTACTCATACTACGCTTCTGTACTTTATTGTACAGGATCTGAGGCAGGTACATCTGGCTATCAGTCTGGTGCGCATTCTTGTTAGAGTCCCGAGATTCCATGGTGAGCTACTCCTTTCCTATGCCGTTCAGCAGCGTGATGGAGTCTCTTTGTACTTTTGGCTGTCTATTCTAGTTTAGACAGTAGGATAGATTTTTTCTTTTGTGTATTCTACTAGATGCCCATATACTTGTGACAATAGGTCTTGGCACACACATTGGTAGACTATTCTTTTGGGTTGTAAAGATTAGTATCGTACGTTACTGATTATCACTTATTTTTTATTCTAATGAACAAATTATCGGAACTGTTTTGGTAAAGTAAAAAAATGAGAATTTGCTAATATGTAGAGTTTGCTTGCCTGACAACGAAGTTGGGCGCCATCACGGCCTGTAACGAAATTGGGTCGTGACATCATAGACCCTCCTTCTAACATGCTCTTGGCTCTAACTTAAGAACTGGATCTGTCGCTCATGGTTATTGGCTATTTCTGATATATCTGCCTTGCGTTGTGACGCCAGATTCAGCTGGTTCTGGACCCTTGCTAGCTCATTCTCTAGCTGGTTCTTACTTGATTCTGCAGCCCTGGCCCGAGCCCTTAGATCATGGATGATAAGGTTGTAATGCATTTCTTCGTGCTTTGGAATAGTCGCTTGTTGCTGAGTAGCGGCTTCTATTCTCGCTTGTCAAAGCTGTGCTTGAAGCACTTTGACCTCATGTATTGATCTGGTTTTCTCCTTTAAACTCAGTATACTGCAAATCCCTATTCATGTTGACGATACTTATATCCCTACGTAGTTCGCGGATGATGGATTCATAGTCTCTTGCTATTTCTTCGTTGGCGTGCCCCACTCTTGTTCTAATTTCAGTCTCCCATTCTGTTGTGCTCTTCAGAATTGTCTCTTGCCTAGATCCAAAAGCATCTTGGTCATAGAACCACTCAAAATATGCGGGGTCTAACTCTCCTTGATCTTTATCTTCTATCATAGTGTGCAATTCAAACACCTTAATTTCATCCCAAACCTGCTTAGCATAAGCCTCACGAACAGGATCCTCCGATGTTACCTCCACATGAATATTTGCATGTTCTCCACTGTGGGCACGACTTGTTTTCGACCTAATTGGCGTAGGGCTGCACATGAGGCCGAAAACCCCGAAGGCCCATCAAAATCAAAAACGAATGGTGGTATGACCTGTATATGACCTCTTTTGGTGAGAACGAGTGGTATTTCCATGTGAATCCAGTAGCAGTCAACTTTTGAAGTTACCCTCTCCATGCTTCGACGCCCTTGGGGAAGCTTCTATCTTCGGTCAAAACTTTAGACCTATCTTCAAGCTCATTGTTGCACCAATGGACGCTAAAATTTACCCGTACGGGGTGAAGGAGAAGGTGCTCTAAAAACCATATCTGGAGTATGATGTTACAGCCCTCAAAGAAATCTTTCCCTTCTTGATATTTGGTTAGGGCACGGTAAATATCTGACAATACCATAGGAATGATAGTGACATCCTTTCTACGCAATAAAGAGGTAACTATGCCAGATAATCGAATATCAATATTTTTGTCATGCCTCGGGAAAACCATCGTCCCTAGAAATGCCACTAGGAATGCTCTCCGCCCATGGCTTTGCCAAGCTTTGTATCCAATTTTATTATCAATCTCTTTCCCGTGCTTTGAAAATCTACCCGGCCACCCATACCTGTCGTACAAGAAATCTAATCGAACGTGCCCTCGTTTCACACTTGCTATTTTTATTTGGCTGATTGTCATCTGCTCAAGGAACTTACTGCCAGTGACATCCCTCGGGGCCAAGGGTCTTTTCTTCCGAAGCTCATCGCCTAACTTTGTGTATCCAGCTAACTCCTCTAACGTGGGAGTCATTTCGAAACCATTAAAATGGAACACGTTGTTATTAGGATCCCAGAAATGCACCAACGCCTCGATTAAGTCCCTCCTTGGGCTGATCTCCATAATATTCACAAAGTTACCCAGATGGTCCTTTATCTTTTCCTGCTCACAAACGCCCATATTTTTCCACCATTGCCTCAGCAACCGGTGTGTTTTATGCACAAGGCAAATCTGCAAGGGCTCATCATTGTTTGGATTTTATCGGGTCTTCCACTTACTGAATTCATATCTCACCTGAATAAATAAAAATATGAGGTCAAGCCCTAATCTAAACTCAAAGAAATGACACCAAGCAGACTATTGGATAAGACAACAGCCAAACTTCTAATGGGAGGAAGGCTAGACTCTAGAAGGATTACTCAGGTATCTCACCGAGGAAACAAAAATAGCCGGACAAAGAACAAAATGATAAAAAGTGACTAAGAGGACAAGATGGTTATTTTTATGAAAATGGCTCTTCAGTACCTCCAAGAAAAGTACTAAGGCAGTCCCGGTAAAAACAATTGAGCACATGGATAAGCGGGTTAAAAATAAATAAAGATTTATTTTTTACGGAAACACCCATTTCAAAAAAAAAACCGTAAGGTTGAATTGGCAAAAATGGCCGATAACAAAGGACGGCATAACAAAAACAAAATGACTATTTTTACGAAACTAGCCCTTCGACACTTCCGAGGGAGGTTGAAAGGCTGTCCCGACAAACTCTTGCAAAAATGGGGGCCGAACCCGATGAAGGTTGCCTATGTACCCCACTGGAATAATGAGAATCGGACCTGCATAGTTCGAACCAAGACTAGACCATTTTTTTATTTATTTAGTAAAAACGAATTATCTGCACAAAACTGGGGGAATGATTTTTTTTTTAATTTTATTTAGCCGGTCAACAAATGCAAGCAAGCCTTCCAAATGATGCAACAAGTAGCACATAAGTGAACATGATGGTCTCAAAAAGGATACCTGTCTTATACGGATCCGGCCCCTGTGCCGAGCTTCACTAAGTCAAATGCACATGATGCTACAAAACGATCCTACTAGGGATAACCAGGCATGTGTCTTGTTCTCCTAGGTTTTCTAAAAATCCTAGGGATGAGGTGTATCTAGACTAGCGATAAAACGAGCGGACAACTTGAGTTGGGAAGGGGTAGCGCACCGGGAGCAATACTTCTCCGGCTTAACTACTGGACCCTCCCTGTTCTTAAATATGGGTGACTAATAATCCTTCACCAGGAGCCCAGGCCCACCGGCTTTATCTCAACAAAGAATGGGGCGCGTATCCGCGATTCCCGAGGTTGTATTCAAAAGACTCAGAGGGGGTGCGCAAGAAGACAATTTGTAATACAGTTCAACAATATCAAAGCGGCAAAGAGCAGGCAAGTAGCACATTAGTTATATACAAAAAATTAATGAAGCCAAATAAAGTGCAAGCTCGAATTCCTGAAGTCCCCAGCGGAGTCACCAGAGCTGTCACACCCCATTTTCTACCCCCGAAAAATATATGTGATGTTATTGCGGATTGTGGGTTAAAGAGTTTTTCCCATTAAAGTGACAAATTTTGAGTAGGGATATTTTATTTACAGAGTCGCCACTTGAAATTGATTTATGGGTGTTCCAAGTCACCTTTTATTTGAATCCTTAGTCAAAGGAAAATTTGACGCATTTATTATTGATCTGCGAAAACAAAGTCCGAGTAAGGAATTTTGTTGACCGGGGAGAAGGTGTAAGGCATTCCCCGAGTCCCGTGGTTCTAGCACGGTCGCTTTATTGACTACATTTTGGCTTTTGGACAAACTGTGTTTTTATTTTATTTTCATATTTTACCTATGTCCGCTTTTATTATTAAAATTATTATAGAAAAGATTTGAATAAAATTGTCCTGACCGCACCACGCAAGCGAATGTGCGACCGAGATGAATTTTATTGATTTTTTTCCATAACCGCGCTACAAGCGAATCCGCAGTCATGACGAGGATTATTAGTACATCATTACTTTTGGAGAAAATTACTACATTCAAAGAAATTAATTTTGAAAACTATTAAAAAAAAGTCAACTATCGCACTACGCAAGTGAATCCGCGAGTTTAGCAAAGAGTTCATTAAATTTAAAATTAACTAAAACTAACGAATATGGTATGACATTGTTGAATTAATTTATTGAATGTTAAACATCACATTACGCAAGCGATTCCGTGAAATTAAAGCGCCCCTACTAATTGCCTAGCGCTTAAATTAATTATAAAAGAGACTAAAGTTATAAAGTTATTTTAGTGAAATAAAAATCTGATTTTTATTGAGGCTATTCAATTAAATAAAAATATAAAAAGCTGGGTCAACTTGTTATTTTAAAGAGTGGGCAACCTTCTTACCAAAAGCCGAAAGCATTTTCAGTCACATGACCCGAAGTAACTTAGAATCTGACAATATTATAAATTTATCGCACCAATTTTTAACATGCTAAAACCCAACGGACAGTCCTATAAGCATCCATGGGAAAGCTAAAATAATTAAAAGAAATCAATATAATGCCTAGCAAGAAGCATTTTGTGCCCAGTAAGATCAGTTCCCCCCTTTTTATAACTTCAATATAACCACCAACAGAGAACTTTGATACTAGTTTTGAACAAAGAAAAAAGAATTAAAGTATGAAGTTTAAGACTATTTCATGTCTGTGTTCATTTAACATCAGTTAAATAAAGGCAAACGAAGCCTTCACACTTGAATTTTTAAGCACTAACTAGAGCTAAACATGTTAAATACACACACTCTTTTACTTTGAATTCTAACAGTGATACAATGAAACTAGTCCAATTTGCTACAAACTAACAATCAAATATAAGGATTCCATAACTCCAGAATTTATCTAGCAGCTAAAAAAAATAGAATAAGAAGTAGAAGAAACTAAAACGATTCTAAGTTATTGAATCTTCTTCGCTTCATTCATATAAGGCTACATTACATAAGCATAGGAATTACCTGGATCGCAAAATAAAAATATAGCAGTGAGATGAGCAGAAACAACAGTAAAATAGCAGAAAAACAGTAATGAAAATGAGCAAAAACAACAGCAGATTCGTATCCAAACAGCCCCAAAACCTTAGAGAAGAAGCCCAGAATCAACTCTAAAAGACTTATTCTTTTATGAAAGAGTTTTCACTCTAAGAAGCACTCATAAAGCTCACAATTTCAGCTTACTTTCCTTAAGTTCAGCTGCTGATTTTTACTCCTAAAATTGTATTTTTTTAGTGTGTAAAAATGACTAGCAGTTGTGTGATAGAGTGTGTATGTAAAGTGAGGAAAGGACTGCCCTTAAGTAGGCAAAGAAAGCCACTTTTTGGGAAGATTTTGGTTCACCAAAAGTCTGTCCAAAAGGACTAACTTTTGTGTGCTAAACACTGTTCAAAGGTTGTCCAAAAGGTGAAAGGACAGCCTGAAAATCTGCTATAGCAGAATTAAGGAGAAAAAATATCATCTCAGCTACCGTACTAGTAAAAAGTAAGCTACTAGTACCCTATTTTATCATTTACCTTTTACCCATCACAAACTAATATCAAACTAGCTAACCAATTCAAACCAATGTAAAAACAGAAAATTCAGCATTCAACTTAGCCAATTAAACTAATGCTGATATGATCAATCCGAGGGAAAAAATAAAAATCTACTATTAGGCAAAACACGTATTATAGTGAAGTAATTAATCACAACATAACTAACTAAGTGTAGAAATCAGAAAAAATACTATACGAAGTAGTGGATCGATCATTATCAGAACTTAAACCCAAACAAACTAACAAATCAAATAAGGAAAACAAAAAATTTAAGATAAAGAGAAAGGGATTAAGAGTTTTACCAAACTCGGGTCCGCAACGAGGCAGCCAACTCGAGCACATTTTTCTTTGAGATAAAATGCCACTGTAATATCCTTGGCACACGGCAATCGAAACTAGCATTTTTATCTCAAAGAAAAACGTGCCTAGGTCGAGAAAATAGCTTCGGACATTAGGGTGGTCGCCGGAATTCGGCCGGATTTTCAGCCAAATTTTCGGCTTGAGACCAATGTTAAACAATAGTCCTCGTCGAGACATACACGTCTATGTAGGCGTTGGGTGAAGTGGATGGCTCAATATTCACGAATTTGACAAAAAAGGTGCGGCTAGGGCTTTCCTAGATCTAAAATTTATGGAGTTTGAGGGGGTTTTGAAGGATTTTGTTTGAAGATATGGAAAGAGGAGGTTGTGTAGATTATATGGTGAGATTTTGAGGTAGTTTGGACGACGGGCGGCGCGCGGCGGGGCAGAGGCGGCGGCGCGACTAGGGTTTAGGTTTGTCAATTTTTGGTGGAGATTTGGGAAATTTGGGTCATGGATTTGGAATGAGGGGAGTGAGAGGAAGAGATTGGCGTTGGTTGGAGGGTGTTTGGCCACCAGAGGACGGCAGCGCAGCCGTGGGGGACGGGCAGCGGCGGCAGAGGAAGAAGAAGAGAGGAGAAGGGGTCTAGGGCTTGGTCTTTTAGGAAAATGGCAAAAAAAAAAATCTGATTTTTGGAGTCTTTTATATGACAAATAAATTGATTATGGGCCATTGGATCAAGGATAATGGAAGCCTGAGATTTGATCTTGAATACTTAACCAAAACGATGTAGTTTCGATATAAAACTACGTCGTTTCGACCCTCCTTTGGCAGCCCCATTTGGACCGGATCGGGGCTCTTTGGGCTTCTAATATTGGGCCAATTTTGGCTCAATTTCAATTAAAATACACTATCCCAATCCCTTAACCCCCTAACTATCTTATTTAGTCCTAATAAATATACAAGTAGAAAGAAAAAATCTTTTTGGTATAATTTATAAGATGCAAACTAAAATATACAAATAAAAGGTAAAAAATATTTTTGGTATTTTTATGAAAGAAAATGCAAGCAAAAATGCACACAAATATGAGAAAATTTATTACATGGAAGCTAAGATTGTTTTAAAATTATCTTCTCTTTTTAGGAGATTAAAGGGGTGCAAAAATTAGGTATTCACAGGGCCGGCGTACATAATCGGTATCAATTGAAGATTAGGGTCGAGGATGATCAACTGGGGACTCCTTCGAGGTCCGTTTATCCTAGCAGGCCCATGGATAGGATCAAAAGGGATATCGAACGAGAACCGAGGTCGAATAGAGATCGATATCAACCGTACATTGGAGACCATAGAGGCAGCAGATCTGGGCAAAGCTTCACACGAAATGAGGGGAGAAATGATCGAGGTCAAAATTCACGGGGGCTTGATGCTGAGGAAGATCACGTTAAATATCCAAAATCCGAATAAAGGTACGACCCCATTCCAATCCTTTCTATTTTGTCGACTAACACTTGCAGGCTGTCAACAAGGATCGGCACGAAGCTTTAGATCTTAAAGCACGCGCTGCACACTTTTTCCCTTAGACCGTTTTTTGTCCCAAATGGGTTTTTCCGGCGAGGTTTTTAACGAGGCAACCATTGTTCGTGCTAACTTAAAGCAATTCAACGGTATCCGAGGTTCCCTACAATAAGCCTCGAGTACCGGGAGGAATTACCCTCGAATGTCTACTATGTTGCAAGGAAATCACTTCGTGATAACGGGGTCTCGATAGAAAAAATGTTGTAAGGGTCAAACGGTCTGATGAACCGTGCCCGTATAGGTTACTCGGGCCCTAACATCCAACATGCGCGCATGTATAATCATCTATTGAGAGAAGTATTTTTTCTTGCCGATATCCCCTGCCTTTAGAATATTTTCATATTTTATACTCTTGATTTATTGTGTAAACAGGCTTAAGGGCCGACCACGGCGGAAATTTGAACAACTGACCCATGCTTGAGGACTACTGTCCTAAAAGCAAATGGAATCAAACTACTAACATTTCGAGACCGTAAGACCTTAAAGGCAATCCTCGACTTTACGGGCCACAGCCACCCCACTTAGGGACTAACACTTCGGGCAAGCTCGAAGTGAAACGGAAGATAAGCCCAAAGGACAAGTTCCGAACTGAAGAGGTTATGGCCCAATTAACGCGGATTAGAGACACCCGAAATCCGTAACAAATACAAAAATCCAAGGGGTCAAGTTTACCTACTCCTAGTCAGGTTGACCCTAGTACCAGGTCTAATCAGTTTCAATCGGGAATTAACACTGTTACCGGTGATATTTTATATTATGATCCAAAAAGAGATCGGGAAGAATTGGCAAAAATGGTTACTGTTATGTGCTACCCTATAATTTTCCTTCTAACCCTCACTTTGTGCATTATATTAGAAAAATTTGGAATCATATTTATAAGGGTTTTCCTCGCACAACCATAAAGAGCGATATTTATAAATATAAAAATGGATATGAACAATATTTGCACTATTTATTTACTCATATAAATTGTCGTGTTGCTATTACAACTGATATTGGTAAAAGTGGTAATGACTGTGATTACCTTACTGTTACCAGTCATTGGATTGATGAGGAGTGGATAATGCAAAAGCGCATTATGCTTATAGAATAATTAATTCACGTCACACATGACAGTTTATTGCTGGCACAGTTACGGATATTTGTAGATATTTTTGCATTATTGATAATATCATGTCAGTTTCAATGGATAATGCTACTAGTAACACAAATGTTGTAGCCTTGTTCGCTACACTAAGTCCTGCATTTAGTAACATTTTTCATGGTAGATGTATTTGTCATATTTACCATTTAATTATGGGTGATGGTATGAAAATTTTAAATATTGAAATTGAAAAGGTTAAAATGGCTCTTAACTGGCTTTTTTATTCAAACCGTAGAAGTAGACTTAGAGAATATTTTAAAAGATGCGATGAATTTGGCCTAAGAGGAAAAAAGGTTCCTAAAGCTTGTCCAACTAGATGGAATTACATGTATGAAAGTTTAGTTGTTGCATATGAATACAGAAACCCCGTAAACTCAATGTTTAATGCTCATGTAAGTGATGACGATGAGCACCTTACAAATGCGGATTGAGCTAATGTTATGCTTGTAGATTTTTTAGAAAAATTTCATATTACTACAAATGAATTGGGCAATATTATCCTACTATTTCTAACTATTTAGTTTATATTGCAGAACTTACAAATTGGTTTGCTCATTTTTCAGAGGGTGGGAAAATTTATGAACAAGCTATTGATTCTATGAGAAAAAAGTTTAAAAAAAATATTTTTTCCCTATTCCCCCTATTTATGGTGTTGTTGCCTTGTTAAATCCTACTATGAAATTAGGAGGTTCTCAATTTTGATATGAGACTATTTATAATGGTTTAGCACTTGAAAAAGAGGAGTTGTCCAAACTTCCGGAAGCAATAGCCCCAATTAAAATAAATGCTCAAACTATTTATAATGCTTATCAAGTTGCATTAGATCAGACTAGACCAAACGTTCCAACTCTTTCTTCTTTTGATTCTCAATCTAAAAGAAGTGCGGGAGCAAGAGCACTTTGTGCTTGGGCCGGGTTCAGGGGTTCTCAAGGTTCTAGTACTAGTAATTTTTCACAATTATTTTTATCACAGGTAATTGAGGAAGTGAATCCCGACGGCTCATTTAATATTTTGGAATGGTAGAAGGACAAAGAATAACACTTTCCGATTCTTTCAAGGATGTCTCAAGACATTTTAACTATTCAAGCTTCAACAGTGGCATCGCAGAGCGCTTTCAGTCAAGTAAGACTTCAACTCGGTGATTATAGAGCGTCTATGGGGGAGAGCTTGGAAAAATTAGTACTTTTCAGAGATTGGATCCGTTTGGAAAAAAGAAATTTTGGACTTGCTGAATCACAACCGGAGGTAGACAAAGCTTACGAAGAAATGCTAGATGAACTTGCGGAGGATTCTGCTTCGCCCGGAAGCGGTGATGACCAAGCTTCTTTTTCGCCACTACCAACGAAAATTCCTCCGGACCTTAATGGATTTATGAAGTTTGTAAGAGGTACCATGTAAATTAATATGTAACTTGTATTTTGGCACATCTTGGTTAGTTTCTCTTCTCAATGGTGGTATTAGCACATCGTTGTGCTCATTCCTTCCATAGGGGGGAAGAAGACTAAGAAAGATATTGCCACGTTTTGTTAATGCTATAATAAAAATTATAATACATTGCCTTAGATATTTTTATTACCATCTTTTTTTTCTAACTTCTATAAAAAAATTTTAAAAAATAGGAAGTTTATCCGTTGGGCCCACTTAGGCCCGCGATCGGCCCACTTAGCCCGGGACCATTAGTTCGTGGTCCCGATCCCGGACTGGTTCTTACAAAAAGCCTGTGAAGTCCGGGACCACTTAGGACCGGTCCACTTAGACCCGTTTAGGACCGGGCCCAACCCACTTGCCAGCCCTAGTGTCTATGTTAGATCAGGCGACATTTGGAAGTGCGTTTCGTCATTGGAATTACTTCATTATACTTTTTCCTCAAATTAGTCTTGAGATAAAATTGACTGTATTATCAAATGAATAGTCAAAATAAATACGGTACCAAATAAATCTGTTTATAGTAGGTTTTTTCACTAATAGTTGTGACTATATATATATATATATTTCTCACACATATATAGAGTTAGATTCTGAAACACTAGATTTGCTGAGCCCAAAAGATCGTTGAATATGTTACTCTAAACAATTGGGTGTTAATACAAATAACATTTTCTTGGCCCCTCATCAAGAAGATATATATGGTTCTCATTCTTGATAGGTTGGGCGTGCACTTACAGCTAAAGAAGCTTTTGCCTCGAAAAAGTACAGCAAACACGAGAAAAGCTAAGAAGAATTTTGACCATTTGGTCAATCGAACAACCAATGACACATCGACACATGTATACATGAAAGTGATGAATACTGTTATGGATAAAGGAATGATTGAAGAGAAGCAGCTAAGGGACATTATGTTCCATTAAAATCCACAGCACCTTCTATTTTAGTTATATTTGTAAACTATATTCCTACTATTTCTGGCTGTTGGTTTATTACTGTTTCCAGACACCCCCCCCCCCCCCCAATCCACCCCCACATACAATACTCCTTCTGTGGAGGTGGCACTCCATACTTCGTTGACATCACACCTGTGCTCATAAAGTTGAAGTGACCACTACTCAAGAGCTAGTATAAGTTTGGCCCGTAATAATCTAATCATGCTTTTTCTTTTTCCTGTGCTCTTAAAGTTGAACTGACCTTTTTTTTACGAAAATTATTGCAAATACAAATAAATAGTGTAATATACTTCAAGTAGAGTTCGGATGAAAACTGAGAAAACTACATATTTCAGTATGTCTAAACTAAGATTTAATCGATGAAAATATAATTCGGTCGATGTATAGGTCCAAATTTGGTAACCACAATAGCAGATAAGCAAAATAAAGGACGGGATCGACCACGACACAGCGACGGAAGGACGTCCTCATGAAGGCTGACGTCGGAAGCGGGTAGCTGAGATAGAATAGTAACGGTAACTTAAGCTTAGAAGTGAACATAAAAAATATTCCTTTGGATATTCTTTATGCTGTACTTTTTAGGGCGTTTGGGGAATGTTCCTTATAAATAGGAAGAGATAGGGAACAAAAAGGGAATCTGTCTTTTTTCGAACTGGAACATATTGTAAAAGTTGAAAGAAGAATATACGAAAGAGTTGTCTTATTCATTTATTCAAGCACATGTTGTCCGGTCCTTATTCATAAATCTCAAGATCCCATATATATTTTTGGATCTCTCGTTGTTTCACGCCGCCGCCAGAGAAAAGGAATATCCCAACCATAAAATCATTGGGTGATAGTTCCTTTCCCATTATAATCTTTATCATTGCTTGCATTTATGCTGTCGTCGAGTATAACAAATTAAGTCCTCTATTTAATGCTCCTAAACTCTACTCGTTATACAAAAGCTCTTGTTATTTTATCTAGAATTTATTAAGTTCAACTGAGATTCACCCATTAACTCATCTTTAATTGGTTTAGCAATTATTTGCTCAAACAGTCAGGGCACAATCCAAGTTAGCCCATCTAAGTAGTGGTGTTTATGGTTCAGTTTGGATCGATTTTTTCCTAAAAAGATATCAGATCAAGTAAGTCGGTTTTTGAAATATTGGAACCAAACCAAACCAATTAAGTCGGTTTTTATCGATTCGGTGAATGTCGGTTTTTGTCGGTCTTTCAGTTTTTTTTTGGTTATTTATCGATTTTTCCTTAAATATTAGACATACACTACCAAACACATATTTCGACGATTACATTTTTAACATAACACTATCAAACCAATTGCTTTTAGAGCAACCTATCATTTACCAAGATATATTGATGATAATTGAATCAAATAATGATGAATAATTTTCGGGCTCAATTAAAAAATAGATTATTTTTAACATGAAATAAATTCGTGTACTTAGCAAAAGAACACTACCAATCAAGGTAGAATGTAACAGCAAAGAACTAGATTATTATAATAACAAAGAACTAGACCACAGGTGCAAACTATTAAAATGTAACATAAAATTTTAGAAACATTGTATAAAAGTATACATATATAGGTGTAATTTTAAATAGCTACTTCTATATTCGCTTTGGTTCCTTTTTTTTCGGTAAATTTTTTGACTAAAACCAAAACCAAACTAAATTTGGTCGATTTTTAAAATTCAAAACAAAAACCAAACCAAAACAGAAAAAGTATCGATTTTTTAGTCGGTTTGTTGCGGTTTTCAGTTTGGTTCGATTTTCTGAATTTTTATGAACACCCCTATATCTGAGTGTCTGGGCTAAGTATATAGTCTAACTCAACTTATAAGAAAACCTGTCCTGTTAATATTGGAAAAAAAGAATTTTTTGGTTTGGTATACGTTATTGTTTGGTGATTAAAAACAAAGAAACAAACAAATTAATGAAGAATTGATTTCAGTTGATCGAGCTGGTTGGACTATGACATTATTAGTTTAAATTGATCCGTTCATCTTGAACCAAACTATGATTAGACAGATTACGATCAAGCTCATTTGTTGACTACACCAATTTTAGCTCGTCTAATATTCATCCCAACTAGGCCATTTGACACTCCTAGTCTAAACTAAACAATGATGCTGGAAATCTTTTTACGTGTGATATACTTCTCTTTCTCTAAAACAACATATTTGATATCAAATGAATAGTGATCATATATATAACTAAACTTGGTAGTAGGTGATATCCTACTATATTTCCTAATTAATTTGGCCCCGTCTTAATGAAACATTGAAAGTCAACTGAAAGCTATAACTAGATTGATGACTATATATATGTTAAAGGAGGCTTGTTTCTCATTCCTTCTTTCGCTTCACTAGAAAAAGCAAGAAAAATCACTAATATAAAGCCAAGTTGACTTTGTTGATAGTATGTTTGTGCTTTCATACATAGGTTCCACCATTATGTTATATATGCATCATCTACTTCTTTTACAGTTATTTAATTACTAGTAGTATTATTTTACTTTCAGAATGTCGATATCATAGAAAATCCAACATCAAAGCCATACTCCAATCAAAAGGGGGTGGGTGTCTGTTTAACTAGATGCATCAGAACTAATTACTACAAGCCTAAGACATCGTTCGGCCCTACCATTATTAAATTTAAATGCGAAATTTTGAAGAAAAAAAAAGGCAATCTTGTAAATAATTTACAGTTGCATTTTGCATTATTCTTGTCAAGAACCTTCAACGATCAAAGAAATGGAGACAGAGCAATTGGCTCTTTAATTGAAAGACGAGGATAACTGAAGTTCAATATGTATGAGGACATGAATTTACTGTTGTCCCGTGATTCTAAGTGTGCCTTTACTGTTGCTAATTGGTCCCGAAAATTGAAACTATTTTCCCTACAACTCGTGTAAAAACAAGATTGTATTGGGAAAATCAAGTTAATATATTGAATTAAGTATGTGATGATATATCAAGATATGTGGATCAATAAAAGAATGACAGCTGGCAAGCAGAGGCGGACGCAGGAGTTTTTGTAAGCGGTGTCACCATTTTAGACATGAACAAATAAAAAAATTATTGTAATAATATCATATTCAAAAATATAATCAGGAAAAAAATATAACACAAGCAGCATCCCTCCAATTCAAAAAATGTATGTGCTAGTCAAATAGTACAAAAGTATAAAAAAGCAAAATGAGGCTACACAGGTTCGAACTCACGGGCCTGCACAGAAATATTCAGGCTTTGACCAGATAAGCTAAACGCCTCTTTGTGACAAGTGGTGTCACTTATTTAAATTTACCATTTTCTTGTTTTTTCATTTGAATTATATATAAATAATTAGTAAAAAATTTCGACGAAGCGGTGTCACGTGACACCGCTTGGGCTAAGGTAGATCCGCCCCTGCTGGCAAGGGATAGCTGAAGAGGCACGAGCTTTGACAGGCACGGGCAGAGATTCAAGAGAAACATGGGAAGAACAGTTACTCGAGCCTCTTGGTAATATGAAAAGCCATCAGAGGAATGAACCTGGATAGCAAAAAGTACAAATGCGTATTATCCGCAATTAATGAGCATCAATGATGGAAAACGTTATAGAATCTTCACGAAACAGTATTAAATGTCATTAATTGCTCATAATGGCTCTATTATGAGAGGAAAGGAAACGTATTATTGAGAGATAGCTATAAAAAGAGAGATATAAACTTGTAAACACACACAATATTATTGGAATACATTGATTTACTTTGCTTTCTTTTTACTCAGCTATCAATCATCTCAACTCTTTTTATTTATTTCCAATTTGATTATCAGTAACTCAAGTACTTCTAAAAAATACGTTTTGACCCGAATTTCCTATTTTCTGGTTAAACAAATTGGTTCCGTTATCGAAAATTTGATAATCTATTACTTTCTGAATCAAATTTTTCGTCAAAACAATCATGTTAAATGTAAATGACAACAATCAAGGAGGTCACCAACAACAGGAGAATCTGCAAGGCACAGGAACTCCGGTCCCTTCCCCACGAAATTCTCCTCGACAATCTCGAGAAGGAACTCCTGATGGGTCTCGGTCAAATGTGAATGATCAATTTGATAATGATGAGGCTATTAATGAAGCTTTGAAAAAATTAATTGCTAAACAGGTCAGCAATGCCCTTGAGGCCTTTGCTAACCAGCTGCCAGCCGTGCCGCCAACATCAACTCTAAATAACAACACCTTAGAAAATCCTCGCTCAGGACTCGTTAATTCAGGCAGTGGAGGAACTCCTAGCGAATCCCGTGATGGAGGGTCAGGTAACCTAGTTAATTCTGATTTACAAAATTTGGTACTAACTTTGCAGAAACATCTCAAGGAGCAGAGCGACCGCATAGAGCAAATACCTGGAGTGTCGCCTGTAATCAAGGGAATAGATATAGACAAATAATCACAACAACCTTGGAAGCCAAGTGCAGCCCCTTTACCAATTCCGAAGAAATTCAAGATGCCCAACATTCCGAAATATGATGGAATAACTGATCCAAGGGATCACGTAACTACATTCACAACCGGTGTAAAAGGCAACGACTTGACCAAGCGAGAAATTGAATCAGTGTTGGTCAAAAAAATCGGAGAAACACTCACTAAGGGAGCATTAACATGGTATTCTCTTTTACCCGAAAATTCTATAGATTCTTTTGCTGAACTTGCAAATTCATTCATCAAAGCGCACTCGGGAGCTCAGAAAGTTGAGAAAAGAATGGAGGATATTTTCAAAATAAAGCAAGGGGATACGGAACTGCTCAGGGAAATCGTGGACAGATTCCGGCGAGAGAGGATGATGTTGCCACGCGTACCAGATAACTGGGCAGCTATGGCATTTGCCAGCAATCTATTTGAAAAAATTTCAGAAGCCACAAGGAGACTCAAGGAAAGTCTGCATGAATTTCCAGCAACAACTTGGAATGATGTTTATAACAGATATAGCACCAAGCTGCGGATAGAAGAGGATACCATTATTCAATCTCGAAGGGATGAAAGGGTAAACTCAAGGCGAGCTGAATCTGAAAAAAGGTTCGGAAAAAATAGGTACGAGCCATACATGGGACCAGCAGGAAGAGACTCGCGTTCAAAATAGGAAAACCCAAGGTACGATCATAGATCAAGAGATAGAGAGTCAGGTTCATCATCAAGGTTCGGAAAAGAATGAAACACGCGAGAGACGCAAGAGGATGATAAAAACTCGAAGGCAAAGTTCGGCGGTTATAGTTTTAACGTCAGCACATCCGAGTTGGTAGCTGTTTTAAGGAGCATGGGAGACAAGGTACGCTGGCCAAGGGAAATGAGATCAAACCCGAACAGACAAAATCCTGATTTTTGGTGTGAATTTCACAATGACCACGGTCACAAAATGACGGATTGTAGATTGCTGCAAGGTGAAGTGGAACATTTATTAAAACAAGGATATTTAACCGAGTTATTTAGTGAAAAGGGAAAGCAGGCATATATGAAAAATAGGCAGGAGCCCCCAAAACCCCCTTCACCAAAAAGGACGGTTAATGTCATAAGTGGAGGAGAAGAAATCAACGGCGTAACATACACAACAGCGAAGAAGGTGTCCAAAATAACAGTTACACACGGGAAGCGAGTTCGGCGGGTTTTGGAAGAAGATAGTATTACATTTGATGATGCAGATGCAGATGGTGTACAGACCCCACATAATGATGCACTGGTAATATCTTTACTTGTACATGACACTAATGTGAAATGAGTTTTGATTGATCCACGTAGTTCCGTTAATATCATTCTTTTAAGAGTGGTAAAGGAGATGTAAGCTGATGATAAGTTGATACCCAAAGCTCATACCTTGTCCGATTTTTACAACTTGAGCGTTGTGACAAAAGGCGAGATGATGCTCACCACATTTGAAGAAGGAGTGGTAAAAGACACCAAATTTCAAGTGGTAGAAATGGATATGGCTTACAATATAATTCTTGGTAGACCATGGATACATAAGATGGATGTTGTACCATCTACTTTGCATCATGTTATCAAATTTCCTTCACAATGGGGAATACGGCAAATACGTGGTGACCAGCAAGCCTCCCGGAGCATTAATTCCGTAGCAGATGCAAGCGCAAAAAGCGAAGATAAATAGCAATCACAGAACGAAGTTGAGGATGTTGCGATGCAAACCTCAACTAGGCATGGGCGAACAGATGTAGACTCAAGGCCTGATACCATCCAAGAACCAGAAGAAAATGAAAAAAACAAAACAACGATCGAGGAGTTAGAAGCTGTAGTATTATTTGCACCCTGGCCTGACAGAAAAGTCTACATCGGGACCAACCTCAGCCATGAAATAAAATGTAAGTTAATTGAATTTTTAAAAGCTAACATAGACTGCTTTGCTTGGTCCCATTCAGATATGACAAGTATACCCTCGGATGTAATGACTCACAAGTTAAATGAAGATTCGTCGTACCCACCTGTCAAACAAAAGAAAAGGAAGCAAGGTTCCTTCAAAAACCAGGTGATTCAAGATGAGGTGCAGAAACTTTTAAAAATTGGGTCTATCCGCGAGGTAACGTATCCAAATTGGTTGGCTAATACTGTTGTAGTGCCTAAAAAGAATGGTAAGTGGCGAGTTTGTGTAGATTATACTGATCTGAATAAAGCTTTCCCTAAAGATTCTTTTCCATTACCGCGTATAGATCAATTAATTGATGCTACTGCAGGACATGAATTATTGAGTTTTTTAGATGCCTATTCAGGGTATAATCAGATAAAAATGGATCCTATAGACGAAGAAAAGACTTCATTTATAACAGACAGGGGGACTTATTGTTACAAAGTGATGCCCTTTGGTCTCAAGAATGCTGGGGCCACGTATCAAAGGCTGGTGACCAAAATGTTTCAGGAATATTTAGGGAAAACCATGGAAGTTTATATAGATGATATGTTGGTCAAGTCACAACAAGCAGGGCATCATATTCAACATTTGACCGATGCTTTTCAGATTCTTCGCAAATTTAATATGAAATTGAACCCTGAAAAATGCGCGTTTGGGGTTTCGTCAGGTAAGTTCTTGGGATTTCTTGTTTCTAACCGTGGCATTGAAGTAAATCCCGCGCAGATTAAAGCTATTGAAGAAATTTCGGATGTACTGACAAATAAAAAAGAAGTACAACGATTGACGGGAAGAATAGCTGCTTTGGGAAGATTTATTTCCAAGTCATCAGAAAAATGCTTCAGGTTCTTTTCCGCCCTAAAAAAGCAAGATCAATTTGAATGGACTGAAGAATGCCAACGGGCGCTTAAAAATTTGAAAACATACCTATTAAATCCACCATTGCTCGCAAAACCAAAAGATGGGGAAAAACTACTTATTTACCTTGCTGTTTCAGAAGTAGCAGTAAGTGCTGTGTTAGTTCGGGAGGATCAAGGTAAACAATCTCCGATTATGTTAATAAGTCATTATTAGATGCTGAGACTCAATATCCTCATCTGGAAAAACTTGCACTCGTATTAATTATGGCATCTAGGAAGTTAAGGCCCTATTTTCAATGTCATCCTACCTCTGTAGTAACTGCTTATCCTTTACGCAACATACTGCATAAACAAGAGTTATCGGGTAGACTAGCCAAATGGGCTATAGAGTTAAGCGAATATGACATAGCATATCAACCAAGAACTGCAATAAAGTCGCAAGTTTTAGCAGATTTTAGTCAGGGAATGCAGCTGGAGGCAGAGAAAGAACTGCAGGTATTTAATGGGTCTAATCCAGGTACTTGGACCTTATTTACAGATGGTTCATCAAATATAAAGGGAGCAGGTCTAGGCATTATTTTGATACCACCTACGGGAGAAACTATACGACAAGCCATAAAATGTCATTCTATTACTAATAATGAGGCAGAATACGAAGCTGTGATTGCAGGTCTAGAATTGGCACGAGAGCTCGGAATAGAGCAAGTCATAATTAAAAGCGACTCACAGCTCGTGGTTAATCAGATGCTGGGGACTTATACAGCCAGAGAAGCGAGAATGCAACAGTACCTGGAAAAGACTCGGGATTTGATCAGGCAATTTCAAACTTGGAAAGTCATGCAGATACCAAGAGAGGAAAACACCGAGGCAGATGCTCTAGCTAATTTAGCATCTGCTGCAGAAGTAACAAATGCAGAAAATGCTTCCGTGATTCATTTGTTTCATTCCATGCTTGATCAAGATAAAAACGAGGTAAATTACAATAATTTAACATGGGATTGGAGAAATGAAATTGTCAATTTTTTGCAGTATGGAATACTTCCTGAAGATAAGAAAAAGGCTCAGGCACTTCGCCAAAAGGCAGCCCGTTACTGTTTAAAACAAGACAATTTATATCGTAAGATGTTCGGTGGCCCTCTAGCAAGATGTCTTCGACCTTCTCAAACAGAATACGTGATGAGAGAAATACACGAGGGACATTGTGGAAATCATGCAGGAGGAAGATCTTTAGTAAAAACCATGATTAGAGTCGGCTATTATTGGCCAAAAATGGAAGAAGACGCGGAAAATTTTGTGGCTAAATGTGACAAGTGCCAAAGATACGGTAACAACATGCATCGACCTGCTGAATTATTACATCCGGTCATTGCACCTTGGCCTTTTATGAAGTGGGGGATGGATATCGTGGGTCCATTACCGCAAGCCAAAGGCAAGGTAAGATTTTTATTAGTACTCATTGATTATTTTACTAAGTGGGTAGAAGCGAGAGCTTTCAAACAGGTACGAGAGAAAGTGGCCAGAGATTTCATCAGGCAAAACATTATGCTGGTTCGGGGTACCAAAGGAAATCGTATGTGATAACGGCCCGCAATTCATAGGTTCACAACTCACAGAGTTTTTCCAAAGTTGGAAAATTAAAAGGATTACCTCAACGCCTTACCATCCGGTGGGTAATGGACAAGCTGAATCAACAAATAAAGTCATTATCAACAACTTGAAGAAACGATTGGAGGAATCTAAAGGCAATTGGCCAGAGGTGCTACCTGGGGTCTTGTGGGCTTATCGAACAACAGCAAAAACAAGCACGGGGGAAACACCGTTCTCACTTATATACGGAGTTGAAGCTTTAATTCCAGTCGAGATAGGAGAACCAAGTACGAGATATATTCAAGCTACTGAGGAATCAAATGAAGAAGAGATGCGGTTAAGCCTGGATTTACTTGAAGAAAGGAGGGAAACTGCACTAATAAGGATGGCAGCACAAAAACAAGTTATAGAGTGGTATTATAATCGGAAAGCTCGTCTCAGATACTTCAAGATTGGGGACTACGTACTCAAGAAAGTTTTTCAATCTACGAGGGCAGCCAACGCAGAAAAGTTGAGTCCAACTTGGGAAGGGCCTTATAAGATTCATGGTATCGCAGGAAAAGGGGCATACGAGCTTGAAACATTGGATGGCAAGATCCTACCTTCAAATTGGAATGTTGTTCATCTAAAAAGATACTACTTCTAAGAAAAGGAAATACTCACGGGCAGGTATCTTCATTAATGATTTTTATTCTTGATTTATTAAAATTTTACTAACGATTTTAGATGATAGGCAAAAAGCTAGCCCACCCTAAATGATGAATTACGACCTGAAAGATACGTGGAAAGAACATAATGCCCGATCCAGGGTTACAACTATTCTGATGGAAATTTAAATGGGTTAAGCAGTCTTCATCTAAAATCGTACCTCTGAGTCCCGTATGTTTTTTCTTTTCAGGAAAAGGACCGCATGGAAGGAATAATCAAGTGCTCGAGATTTCATACTTCAAAGCTCAAACACTTGGGGGAATATATAATATACATATGATATATGTACAAGGAAGGCAGAGAAGACTAAAAAATTTTCAAGAACAAGAAAAATTTCGAGTCAAGCCTAAAAGTCTACTTATCATACATCAAGTTCAGAGCAATGTTACGAGCCAATTACTCAAGCTTGATCAAAAAACCTATGGAGAATACACTCGTGGATATAGATCTCAAAATATTACGATGTTTAGATTAAAGGCAATATTTAGCTATGTCATAAAGAAACCCTTGGATTTTCTTTATTTTTTGAATCTGTTGTAAAGAAACAGTTGCGGAAAAGTAATAGAAGATATTCAAGTACATGTAACGTGTTATTTAAACTTGACAAAGTTCGAATGAAAACTTTATCAAAGTTATTTCAAGAAACATGTGTGTTCCTATTTCTTTTCCGTATGTTTACACCATCATAAAGTTGAGACGTCTCCTTCATTAAGTGTCATATATATAAAAGGGCCCTCGTTTATAAATTCATGTTTGGTTCAAAGATACATGAAGTGAACAAAGCAATTCTAAAAATGCAAAAAGTTAAAAGGGTAAGACAAAAACCCACGAATCAAAAAGCAAGACCTTTGATTTATAAAAACAAGGCAAAAAGAGTGAAACAGAAACTCGAGAGAATTGAGTTGAAACAGGAAATTTATAATATTAAACTAAGTACGAACTTAGTCATAAAATGAATGTCACTTTTTTTTACAAAAAGCCCCGAAGACCTGGGGACTTGACATCAACAAAAAAAATAACCCTCAAATGGGACCAGGGGTAAAATCACCACATATTCCACCAAAGAAAAAAAAAGACAAAGTCCAATTTCACAAATAAACTTTCACTGTGGAGCAGGAGAAGGATTCAAAGGGGCATCATCAAAGGGATCGACTTGATCTGAAGGACCTGGAGCATTCATTGCATCAGGATCAGCTTCAACGTGCTCAGGAGTATCGGCCATGGGAGAGGAAAAACTTTGGCTTTGCTGAGTTTTTCAATGGTTTCCTTTATCTTAACTAACTCAGCATCAAAGTTAAAACACTTTTGGCTAGCTTCCACAAGAGTATCGTGGCGCGTATTCAAAATAGCCCAACTCACTTCAACAACCGCTTTATCTTCAAGAGCCTCATAATCTCTTTCCCATTGGTCAATTTCACTCTTGAGTTCATCCTTTTCAGCCAAGGCAGTATCATAAGAAGATTGCAAAGGAGCAAGTGAACTCTCCAAAAATTTGACCTTATCAGAAGACATACGAAGATCTTCTTGGGTCTGAGTAAGTGTTTGAACAAGATCACCTGCAAAAGCTTCTTTTTCACTCAACAAGGCCTTCAAGCTTCTGATCTCTTCGGAGGCTTTAGAGAGTTGTTCAGCAAATGATGACTCGAGGAAATTTTTATCCTTGCCTGCCTGATTGTTAGAAGCCTTCTCAACGGCCAACTCTGAAGTTACAATCTTCAACTGCTGCTCTAAGGTACATTTGTTTTCTTCTAAAACCTCCATTTCAAGCTGGAGACTGTCATGCTGCTCTTTCCAATTGTCTGCCTCGATCTGGTAATCATGCATCAATTGTTCCGTCTGGGAGACCCTTTTCATCATCTCCGTGCTGACGAGATTGATCTAAAGAAAAAAAAGGAATACAAAAGAATCTTAGTAAAAGAAAAGCGGTATATGATATGAAAAGAAATTTATACCTTCAACGATGATTGCACGATATCATTCATCCAAGCCAGAGAACTATGACTTTCCAGCTTGGATTTTTCAACTGGACCGATGAGGGGTTTCAACCACACATCAGCTTGACCTGACTTCTTTAGAAGATTTCCTTCAGCAGGGACCTCAATGGTAATTTGTTTCATCACTCTACCTCCACTTGAAGAACCAACTTCGGTTCGAGAAACATTAGTAGCGGGGACTGTAGAGGAAGTCATAATAGCTTGAGGTGGAGCAGAAGCAGTAGCAGTAAAAACTAGCAGAGAATGGTCCATGGGGACAGACGCGGGAAAGGAGGCAAGAGGTACTTCATCAGACACCAAATCAAAACTTTCACTATCAAACCCATGAGAAAAACGTTGTTCATCAGAGCCACGAGCAGCCATAGGAGTATCATCTTCTGAGCTCACTAAGGTGGCTTCAACAGACTCGGTCACGGGAACAGAACGAGGAGTAACTTCATCATCTGAAATAAAGCGCCTTCTAACACGCGGCCTTTTAATCAAGGAACCTTCATCTCGTTCCTCTTCCTCTTCAGAATCCTGGGGTTTATCAGCTTTCCTTTTCGATGAAGAACTCAGAATTATCTCTTGAGCCCTTGCCAAAGAAAGTCTGGAAGCTGTGATCGAATCGACACTTACACCACGAATAGGAAACCCTGATAAAAAGAAGGGTCAAATACATTCTAAGTGAAGAATGAACAAAAAAAACGAGAAAAGGGGAAAAGAATTTACCATGAGTTTTAACCTTCCAACCAAACCTGTGAGAAAGGTTTTTCCAAGATCTACTTTCCATCGGAGCAACAGTCAATAATTTCTCTACCCAACCACGGAAATTGGGAATCTCGTCAACAGTTCACATGGTTGCTGAAAAAAAGAGAGAAAGTTAGGCAGTCACGAGAAAAACAAACCCCTTCAAGTAAAAAAAAGAAGAAGAGAAAGTTGCAGAAACAAACTTACGTGCAAAATTCCACTTTTCAGGGAATGGCGTATTTTCTTCACCTACTAACCCTACAGTAGGAGCAGCAACAAAGCTGGCATACCAGCCACGGTCTATCATCCTCAGGACTGACTAAAACTCTCTTACTCCTCGCTACCAAAGTAAAAATTCCATGTCGGAATAACTTAGGGGAGTAGAGGTGGATTAGATGAAAAAAGGTAAAAGGCAAATTAGCCAAGCTAGTTAAATGCCTTAGGCAAGCAACAACCCTCCAAACAATGGGGCCAATTTCCAAGACAAACATTGAAAAAATGACAGAACTCAATGATAACAGGATCAATGGGAGGCTTAAAATTCAGTGTAAAAGGATATGTATACACGAAAGAAAATCCAGTCATGTAGGATGTGATTCTTTGATTTGCATTAGGAATTACGATGGGGAAGTCAGGTTTCCAATGGCAATCTCTACGAACGACAGAGATTAAACCCTCGGTAATTTGAGAAGGATAGACATCAGCACGATTAAGAGAGGACATAGAGGAAACCTGATTTCTAATTGATTCCCTATCAGAATAAAAAGAAAGCTCAGAGGGGACAATTTCATCTACTAAGGGTTCACGAACTGGTTCATTAGAATCTCTGCTTTTAGAAGAAGATCTGTATGGAAGAGAACCCCTGGTTCTAGAAGAAGAAGGAGGAGTGGAACTAGGTAAAGATGAAGGCGAACCTCGAATGGAGCCTAAGCTACATAACCTACCTCCTCTTCTGCTCCTAGTTGGAGCAAGAGGAAGTTCATCTACAATAAGAACTTTACGAGGATTAGAATTTGAAGAAGACATGGCTGAACAGGGAAGAAGACAAGATTGAATATTCAAAGTTAAGAAACTTTTGTGAGAAAGACAAGACGAAGGTTATAGTTATACTCAGAAGCAACCGTCAAACAAAAAAGGTAATGATGGGGGAGTCATAATGAAAACTGTCACTTCGTAGTTGGTGCAGCCGCAAAAAAGCCCTAAAAGACGCCGAAGAGTTGCAGACTCAATAAAAGGACGCCACGTGTCACGAGCATTAAATGGAAGTGACATATAAAGCGTCAGTTCTGAAGAAGGTATAATGGCGGCAAAAATTCCCGCTTTAATGAAATTCACTTCCCAAATATTCAATTGATTGAGTAAATGGCAAGTGGGGGGACTATCTGTATTGGGAAAATCAAGTTAATATATTGAATTAAGTATGTGATGATATACCAAGACACGTGGATCAATAAAAGAGTGACAGCTGGCAAGGGATAGCTGAAGAGGCACGAGCTTTGACAGGCACGGGCAGAGATTCAAGAGAAACATGGGAAGAACAGTTACTCGAGCCTCTTGGTAATATGAAAAGGCATCAAAGGAATGAAACTGGATAGCAAAAAGTACAAATACGTATTATCCGCAATTAATGAGCATCAATGATGAAAAATATTATAGAATCTTCACAAAACATTTACGATTACCAATTATAACGTTATATTAAATGTCATTAATTGCTCATAATGGCTCTATTATGAGAGGAAAGGAAACGTATTATTGAGAGATAGCTATAAAATAAGAGATATAACACTTGTAAACACACACAATATTATTGGAATACATTGATTTACTTTGCTTTCTTTTTTACTCAGCTATCAATCATCTCAATTCTTTTTATTTATTTCCAATTTGATTATCAGTAACCCGAGTACTTCTAAAAAATACGCTTTGACCCGAATTTCCTATTTTCTGGTTAAACAAAGATGTAACTGATTCATCCTTGCCAACGAGCAGGGGGCTTCACCCGATCACTCTGAATCTGCTGATCAAGAAGAGAGAAAGGAAGAAGTTTTTTCTTTAGATTAAGCGGAAACTTGCTCCTGACCTTTTTGGCAGTAGCTAGTCTGAATTCGTAACCTGCCATCTTTGGACAAAACTCGTGACATCTTGCCCTGGCAATGGAGGGATCGGAGCCTATACGTTACTAATTGGTCCCTAAAAATAAAACTAAGTCCCTACAAGCCCTATCGTGAGTAAGACCGAGGCGATTGTAACTTGATGTTGCATGGACGAGATTTAAAATAATGAATTGAACCTGTAACATTGTGGGACAAGCAGTCATTAATTAGTGTGAGACCTGTTTCATAGCTTGTTCCTATTTTATTGGAGGATACCTTGATTGCTTGTTCTTTTGGTGCAAGACTGTCACAAAATTATAGTAATTCCTATTAGCTATTGTTTGCGTTTGAAATAAACAGTAGCAAGATCTAGGCACTTAGATTTATATAAAAAGGGAATCCTGGATTTATAACACCCCTTTAGATACTCTTAACGCATACAAGTTGCACATTTTAAAGTAGATTAGCTTAAGTTACATCCCTGCATTACTCCTCCAAAAACGACAACTATAAACCGGATACTAGCTGTTTATATACTATATATGTTAAGAGCTTAATTATCCCAATAATAGCTGTTTATCTGTTATGTTAAGAGCTTAATATATAACTTATAATTGTCCAGATGTCACCTCCAGACTTCATTACTCAATAGCCCCGTCAAGAAACGGACTCTCACTCCGTCCTTATTTCACCTTACATGCTGAAACTACGTTCCTGGATTTTACACTCAAGGATGCTATCAGTATTTTATCTCTCTCCCCAAATGGACTTCACTACATGTTGTACCTTAGGCCTTGTTTTCTTTTTATCTTGTTCTCGTTAGGGTCTACTGAAAATAACCTCTTTACATTTACTGTAGGGACAAGATCTGCATATACTAACTACTCTTCCCAGACCCCACTTGTCGGATTAGTTGTTGTTGTCAAAATGCGTTACTAGTAATTAACACAAGTGTCTCCAACAACAACATCTTCCCTGTTCCCTTTTGCAGGTGCAAATCATTTTGTGTGCCATTAATACTTTTTTGCTAATTGTAAACACTCATCTAGTAACAAGACATCTCCTCTTGCTTGGTTAACTCTTAGTACCTTCTGTCTTTTTTATCCCATTCAATGGATTATCATGTAGTAAGATGCTCTTATTTGTTAACTTATTCCAAAAGAGATTGCTACTGAAGCTAGTGTAGTAAGCTTCTCTTTAATTCCTAAATTAGAAACTGTCTATTTACAGGTCGGCATGATTCGGCTACCCCTGTCCTTGCTTTCGTGTTTTATATAATAGTAGCTTCTTAGTTACATTGGGGGACTGTGAACGGAGATGACAAAGACAGTTAATATGATTTGATCCTACATAATAGTAGAATCACTAACTAGGCAATTAATAAGCCTTTATTGTCGTTGCTTTTGTTAAATAGTCAGTAAAATTTGAGCCTAAAGTTATTTCTAATTTAGGTGAGGATATAATTAGAATTAAAGAAAGAAAAAAGAGAAAGCTCCTTATCAGTCGAAAACCTTCCTCCTCTTCATCTTTAAATGAATCTCTTAATGGGAACTGGCATTACAGTTGGGTAACGCCAATATCCTGCCTATGACAAGGCCCACGAGGGGGTTGGGGTGGCCGGGTTGGAGTTATTGGTTGAACATGACGCTTGCTTGATGGGCTTGATTAAGAAATAATGTTGTGCCCTTTTGGCATAATGGTAACTGGTAAGCGCTTGATCCTAACAATTGCTAACTCTTATAAAAGTGTAATTGGTGTAGGATTGAGACAACATGTTACATGAAATTGTACATACATGGCTACTTTATCTAGTTCAATATTTTGTGGAATTAAGTATTACATCAATCTTTATGATATATCTCCACTCTTATGGAGTATCTCAATATGAATGAATCTATATATATATAAAGTTGGGAATGAGAAAGGTGATGTGGCATCTTTCATTGTGAAGAAATTCTATCTATCTTTATTCTACTTTTTTTGACTTTTTCCTTTTATATTTTTCCTTTTAATCATATTTTTAAAAAGTTCACACTCCATGACTTACACCTCTTTATTAAAGGTTATATGACTGAAGAAGTAACGGTATAACCATTAAAAAAATAATGCAACGGTTGCTATACATAAAACGTTACAATTATGAAAATAATGCTAGCAATTAAAAGTTGCAAGAGTTATTCCTTTGTTCAATATCCCAATTTTCCAGTACCCCAGATTCTTCTTCATATAGATATCACAAAGAACATACCCAACTAAGAAGAATTCTCGTGCCTTTGCCTATTAAGAGTAACAAAAGTTTTGGCATCCCTTCCATATGAAGTGAGGAATTTTTTTTTCTATTTTCTCCTCAGAAGTAGCTCATTGGAAAAGCAACAACACCCTATTTCACTGCCTTATATCACCATGGTGCTCATTCATGTATGTTTTGTTAAAATTTTATTCTTCATCTTACTATGTCATCATGGTATATTTTACTAATTGTTTTGCTTTTTTCAATTTCTTAATTGTTTCTACCTTTTATGTTTTTAAAATAATTTTCCTTAATTCTTTGTTTTCTTTTGTAATATCTTGACTGGTCTCAATACGTCTACACTTATGTTAATATGTTTAGATATATACATATATAGATAATACATACATATATATATATATATATATATATATATATATATATATATATAATATACACACATATTTTTTAATTGATTGAATTTCATAAATTTTAAACAATTGTTTTATTTATATCTTAGTTTTAAAGTTTATAAAAATACTAAAAAAATTAAATATGAGGCTTACGCCCCGACCTGGCTTTTGACTTTTTCCTTTTGTTCTTACAGCTATTAGCTTGATGAATTTAGCTAACAGGTTATGCATTGCAATTGCTTTAGTTGTCATCTTACCTAACATATCATATATGCAGTTTCATAGGGTAAATTCTTTTAGGTTATTACGTCGTTTTCAAAACTCAAAATCTTTCTAACAAATAATCTTGTAATTCTAGATTTTGATACCTGAGGGGAATAATTTTGATCTTAGTATGCTTCTTTACCTATTAATAATTGACTAAGTTGCTTTCTAGGGTATTACTAGTACTACTACTTGAATCATACTTTATCAAATACTATTTCACCGTGGGTAAATGACTTCAAATGTAAAAAAAATTTATTACCTCATATACAATTTGATGACGTCTCATTTTTATTGTGGAATGGAATTGTTGTTTCTTTGTAATTTATTTTTGTTTAATATAATATTATAAAATACAAAACTATTGTATAGATATATATAGAGAACTAAAAATCGTGATTGGATATTTGTTGATAGTGATACTCCCTTAGTGGATAAGTGGATATATATGAAACCAAATTTATAGTGTTATGTTGGAGAATATGCAGAAGATAAAACTGATCAAAGAGTACTACTTCCCTAATCATTCATTGTATCCTCTTGATCGTATAGAGCAAATTTTGTTAAAACTCACTTTTCTACAAAAAATTTAATATTATTCCTAAAAACAAAACGAGAATAAGAATTATATTTCATCAATTTTAAGGATATCTTTAAAAGTTTCACTGCATGTGATTTCAAGACCATGAGTTTAATTTAGAAATTATTTTAATCTCTTTTAGGCTACTTCTTTGATTAATAAAGTCTGATTTTATATGATAAGAATTCTAACAATTATAATTTACCCGTATTTTTTTTATTCTCTTTTGATGACCGCGCAAAATGCCGGTAAATTTACTAGTGTAACATAAACGGGAGATATCAATATGCAGAAACCGGAGAAGGGGAAGGGCAAGTAGGGAGAGGAGAAGATAGAAAGGTGGGGGTTGAGTACACCAACCGACCAAAGGAAACTCCAAATACCATTGGGAAACGCTTTCCTGTCAACAATAGAAAAGACAAATAACATATGGACCTCTATCCCAATTTTAAGCATTATTAAGCCCTTCTCAGCAAAATGTCCATTTTGGAGCGCCTGTTTTCTTTGTTAGGGACACCACAAAGGGAGACCTATAAGATTCCAATTTTTGTTCACCTATTTACCCAATGAACGGCCTTGGCTTTTCCTTTATCTCAACTCTCTAAATCCATTCTTCTCCCTCTCTCTCTCTCTCTCTCTCTTGTTCTTTAATTATCTTCCCTTTGGCTCCTCACAATTAACTACTCTTTCTTCGCATAACACTTCGAAAAAAAAAAAGAAAAAAAACTCGCATGCAATGACAATTGATTGTATGATCACGAATGTGAAATCACCCATGCTACGGATATTAGAAGATGAGAAAAGGCCATTGACTTTTGATGCATCTCAGATGAAACGTGAGTACAACATTCCAACACAGTTCATATGGCCAGACGACGAGAAGCCTCGTGCTGTGGCACGTGAACTTCCCGTTCCACTTATCGACTTAGGGGGTTTCCTTTCTGGAGACGCCATCGCGGCCCAACAAGCATCTAGACTTGTTGGTGAAGCATGTCGTAATCATGGTTTCTTTCTTGTAGTTAACCACGGAGTTAACGCTAATCTCATCTCCAACGCCCATCGTTACATGGACATGTTTTTTAGCTTGCCACTTTCTGAAAAGCAAAAGGCTCAAAGGAAACTTGGAGAGCATTGTGGTTATGCCAGTAGCTTTACTGGAAGGTTTTCCTCTAAGCTACCTTGGAAAGAGACACTCTCTTTTCGATACTCCGCTGAAGAAGACTCATCTCACATAGTTGAAGAGTACTTCCAAAATACAATGGGTGAAAGTTTTAGCCATCTTGGGTAAGACAACATGACTACTTGTTGACTACCTTTTATTTCCTTTTTCTCTCTTGTCAATTATTGAAGGGGATCCTTGCGTAACTTGGTAAAATTACTACCATGTGACACGGGTTCGAGCTGTGGAACAGCCTCTGATAGAAATGCAGAATAAGGCTGCGTGCAATAGACCCTTGTGGTCCGACCCTTCCCCGAACCTTGCGCATAGCGGGTGCACCGGGCTAACCTTTTTTTTCCTCTTGTCAATTATATTAACCCTTTTTTTCTTGAATTGCACAGGAATGTTTATCAAGAATATTGCAATTCAATGAGCACACTTTCTCTAGGGATCATGGAACTTTTGGGAATGAGCCTAGGCGTAGGGAGGGAACACTTCAAAGAATTCTTTGAAGAAAATGAATCCATAATGAGACTCAACTATTATCCACCATGCCAGAAACCAGACCTCACTTTAGGGACAGGGCCACATTGTGATCCAACATCATTAACCATTCTACATCAAGATTGTGTTGGCGGGCTTCAAGTTTTTGTGGACAACGAATGGCGTTCCATCAGTCCAAATTTCAACGCGTTTGTGGTTAATATAGGCGACACTTTTATGGTAAGCGAATTAACTAATGTACTAGAAAAATATAATGTCCAGTTGAAATATAAAGAGAGACAAACAGTATACTACTCCATATTTTACGTGAAAAATAATTAGTATAAGGTTCTTTTCATATGACGTACAATGATATACATCATGACTGCTTAGGAAGTACAACATGATGCCCTGTTGATATTGTTGCAATAGTTTGAATTATTTATAGATCATGAAAAAGTGGACATGTAATTCAGTATGTGGGGTAACATATTTTTGGTTGAATTTTGCCCTTTTGCAGGCGCTTTCAAATGGAAGATACAAAAGTTGTTTGCACAGAGCAGTGGTAAACAACAAGAGTCCTAGGAAATCACTTGCTTTCTTTCTTTGTCCAAAGAAGGATAAGGTAGTGAGCCCACCAACTGAATTGGTGGACTCCAACAACCCTAGAATATATCCCGACTTCACATGGCCTTCTCTCCTTGAGTTTACACAGAAGCATTACAGAGCTGATATGAACACTCTTCAAACTTTCTCAAATTGGCTTCAACAGAAAACTGCACTAGTTTAAGAGCTAATTCAACTTCTCCGACGTACCTCACATGAGATTCAAGCTAAGCTTATATATATATCGAGGATGGAAGACCTCTGGATTTTCTTTATACGTTCCCTCGGACCAAGACAAACGGAGTTGGAAAACATCATCATCATCAGAAGAAGAAAAATAGTTGGAAACGAGAAAAGAAAAAGACATGCTCTTTTTATTTTTCCCATGAGTAGTTCAGTTAAAAAAGTAAATATAGACGAGATAGGGAAGGAGAAGGAATGGAATAAAACTGCTGTATAACTTAGGTTTGTTTATTTTGATGTATTGAAATATATAGAAAAGATTACGTATAGCTAGCTTTAATTACGAGTTTCCAATGTAAGCATCCCTCACTAAGAGATACTGTAGTAACTTTCTGAACTTCCTCATTTCTTTTTTTTTTTCTTTTCCTTTAATTTTTTTGGTCTTCTTATTTTGTGCCTGTCTCGGCACATTCAGAAAACTATGTAATGCCTCTCCCGAAATCATTTATTTTTTTATGGCTTAGCCTTAGGTTATATGAGGGAAACACAGAGCTTGCAGGGTAATTAATTAGCTTAAAAGAATGTCCTAATCAGCTGCCCCTCGTTTTAATTTAGACTACATATTTCACTTATCGAAAGTTAAATAAATTATATAAATTTTGATTAATATTTTAAAATGTATTCTTTTTATCATATTAACATGAGAAAAATTACAACTTATATATATTACTTTTCATAAATTGACTCTCAATGTTTTGTCTAAATTGAACAGACAGTGTATAAATTTGTATGGACTAGTACGAGTTGAAAAGATCCAAATAGAAAGACAGGGGTCCACGTACGTAGGGAATCATTCAAAATACTACTTACTAGCTAAAGAGATGAGTGTGGAGCTTTAGCTAGGGGCTGGAGATAGAATCCAAAGGAGTAAAGGTAATAGCCAGAGCTTACAATATTAGGATTGGATTCCTGTGCAAGTGTGTTTGGTAATTTATCCTTGGCTTTTATTTTATATCTGGAGATTTGGATGTTTGTGACTTTATGGAATGCAAAGGAACACTTAGGACATTGTCTTGCTCTTTGTCCTTGTATGCTGCAACATTCTTCCTTGCGATATTATATGACCTATACTGACTCTCATGAGGCCAAAACCCCCCAATTAACTAAATTATTATTTGTGGAGAGAGTGCTTCTCCCTACGTAACTATAGCCTCATTACTCCTGTCGCTATTGTGTTTTGTCTTTATTTACCTTTAAAATACTGTGTTATCTTCTGTTTTTCGGGTTTAGTTTTTATATTTAGATAGAGTAAAATATTTATTCTGTTAAACTATAAATATGAAACAGGTAATTTTTTTACATTAGATTACACCAATTGTTTTAAAAATTATTTATGCCGTTAGTGAGCATAAGAATTCCTGAAATCACATCCCTTTTGACTACTCATCCATTGGAAATTACATGCTTTTATTTAGAATTTTATGCACGATCCTTCTATTAGTTTTTATTTATAGGCGCATAGAGATGGGCATTATCCTCATTAACAAGTGTTCTCTCCCTGTTCATGTCTTATTTCTTTTTATCAGCTCGACCTCAAGACCGATAAAAAAGGGCAATTTTACTGAATTTCTCTCAATCCCTCTTGTTCTTTAGATGTTGAATAGAAATAAAGTACTGATTTCTCCACTGGTATGGGATTGAAATACCCTTTTGACTTCGTAACATTTTTTGGTGATTTCAGAATTTTGAAACTATATCACCTAGTAGTTAACTTATTTTTTTGATACAAATTTTCACTACTAGAAATCTGGAAAAAAGCGACCACGAAAAGCGACCAAAGTTGGTCGCTTATTGGCCAAAAGCGACCAAAAAGCGACCAAACACGCCTGGTCGATATTAAGCTGGTCCCTTTACCTTAGGGACCAAAGTTGGTCGCTAATTAGCGACCAACTTTGGTCTCACAGGTAAAAGGACCAAATTTTCCGGGCAAAGCATATGTAAATAACGTTTTATAAATTTGGCTACCAACTTTGGTCGCCAGATGTAAATAACGTTTTATTTTTATTTATTGTTAATCATATCAAGCGACCAACTTTGGTCGCTATATTAATAATTTTTATAATTTTTTATTTAATTTGCGACCAAAATTGGTCGCAAATGGCAAGAATTAAATTTTTTTTTTTAACTATAAGCGACCAACGTTGATCGCAAAATTACCAGAAATTGTTTTTTTAAAATACAATAGCGACCAAGACTGGTCGCTATTGCCCAGAAAATTGTTTTTTTTTAAGTGAAAAGCGACCAACTGGAGACCAAAGTTGGTTGCTTTTTTTGGTATATTTTTGGCAGAAATTGCCTGTTTTGGCTGCTACACCACCTGCTAGCTTATACCAAATATCCTAAACAGGCATTTTATGCCAACAACAACAACAACACTTAAAAGCAACAAAATATAAAGATCAATAGAACTAAAACAGTAAGCTAACAAAACTAAGTTAACGTTTATACAAGCTCATTCGAAAACTAGTTCTATTGTCTAGTTCAAAGTATATAAAGTACTCAAGGAGTGTTCTTTTAGCATCCTCGTTCGAAAGTTGGATTGCCTCAGCTGACTCGTTAGGTAGCTGACTGCGTATGAATTCCCCCACATCAGCTGAGAAGCGTACCTATAAGAAAAATTATATTGAATTAATATTTCAAAATTTATATAAAAGTAAATCAAAATACTTAATGAAAAGTAAAAAACTTACATGTATAGTCGAGGCTCGACCCTCGACCCACCTTTCTGAATCAGTCTCTTTCTTCTCCTTTACAATACGAGTTTCATTGAATAGCTCATCTTGCTTCATTGGTATCATTAAGCTGTCCGGTGGCTTTGGTGATTATCCTCGTGGTACTATTACTCGGGATGAACTTGGATACAGAGAATAACTTGGATACAGTAGCTGATAGGGTGTGTCTTTTGATCAATTGTTGTTCTCGTTAGCGACAATGATGTTGAGACTGCAATGGCATGTGTTTCAACTAGTGATGGTATAGGCAGAAATTTTAACATTTCCTAAGTAGACAAAAGAAAGATTATAGAGGAATTATCTACTTCATTTTGCAAGAAGAAAAGAAGTTTAATTGAGAGTGACAGGGGAGATGGTGATGGAATATTTTCCGTCGGTCATGGCAGTTCCCATAAAACCGGGATCATAAGACTCTATGATGACAAAGATCATAGGAAGTTTTGTTCTCAACTTTCTTCCAGTCTGATCCGTACAAGCTTAATGGGATATTGGTGATATATTCTTCTGAATCCGAAGAATATATCACCAATATCTCACTAAGCTTGTACGGATCAGACTTGGAAGAAAGTTAAGAACAAAACTTCCTATGATCTCTGTCATCATAGAGTCTTATGATCCCCGTTTTATGGGAACGGCCATGACCAACGGAAAACATTCCATCACCATCAACCTTGTCACTCCCAATTAAACTCCTTTTCCTCTTGGAAATTGAAGTATAGAATTCCTCTATTACCTCTTCTTTTATCTACTTAGGAAATGATAAACTCCTACCTACACCATAACTATTTGAAACACATGTTCTAGCCTTCTCATCATCGTTGTCGCTAATGAGAAGAACAATTAAAGGCACACTCTGCCAGGTACTGTGTCTTAGTTATTCTTGGTGGAAGTCCCATTGCATGTCTAATATTACCATCAACCCCTTCTACAAAATCCTCCCGCAATCTAAAATTCCAATACATAAATTAAAATTTTTATTCATATCCTAAAGGTTCAACTCATATCCAAAAAAATTCAATTTATAATCTAGAATTCCAATTCATATCCTAAAGGTTCAATTCATATCCTAAAGGTTCTAGTCATATCCTAAAATTTCAAGTCATATCCTAAAATTCCAATTCATATCCTAAAATTTCAAGTCATATCCTAAAATTCCAATTCATAAACTAAAATTCCAATTCATATCCTAAAGGTTCTAGTCATATCCTAAAGGTTCAAGTCATATCCTAAAATTCCAATTCATATCCTAAAATTTCAAGTCATATCCTAAAATTCCAATTCATAAACTAAAATTCCAATTCATATCCTAAAGGTTCAAGTCATATCCTAAAGGTTCTAGTCATATCCTAAAGGTTCAAGTCATATCCTAGAATTCCAATTCGTATCCTAAAATTTCAAGTCATATCCTAAAATTCCAATTCATAAACTAAAATTCCAATTCATATCCTAAAGGTTCAAGTCATATCCTAAAGGATGTAGTCATATCCGAAAGGTTCAAGTCATATCCTAAATTTCCAATTCATATCCCAAAATTTCAAGTCATATCCTAAAATTCAAATTCATAAACTAAAAATCCAATTCATATCCTAAAGGTTCAAGTCGTATCCTAAAATTCCAATTCATATCCTAAAATTTCAAGTCATATCCTAAAGTTTCAAGTCATATCCTGAAGGTTCTAGTCATATCCTAAAGGTTCAAGTCATATCCTAAAGGTTCTAGTCATATCCTAAAGGTTCAAGTCATATCCTAAAGGTTCTAGTCATATCATAAAGGTTCAAGTCATATCCTAAAATTCCAGTTCATATCCTAAAATTTCAAGTCATATCCTAAAATTCCAATTCATAAACTAAAATTCCAATTCATATCCTAAAGGTTCAAGTCATGTCCTAAATGTTCTAGTTATATCCTAAAGGTTCAAGTCATATCCTAAAATTCCAATTCATATCCTAAAATTTCAAGTCATATCCTAAAATTCCAATTCATAAACTAAAATTCCAATTCATATCCTAAAGGTTCAAGTGATATCCTAAAGGTTCTAGTCATATCCTAAAGGTTCAAGTCATATCCTAAAATTCCAATTCATATCCTAAAATTTCAAGTCATATCCTAAAGGTTCAAGTCATATCCTAAAGGTTCTAGTCATATCCTAAAGGTTCTAGTCATATCCTAAAATTCCAATTCATAAACTAAAATTCCAATTCATATCCTAAAATTCCAATTCATAAACTAAAATTCCAATTCATATCCTAAAGGTTCAAGTCATATCCTAAAGGTTCTAGTCATATCCTAAAATTCCAATTCATATCCTAAAATTTCAAGTCATATCCTAATATTCCAATTCATAAACTAAAATTCCAATTCATATCCTAAAGGTTCAATTCATATCCTAAAGGTTCTAGTCATATCCTAAAATTTCAAGTCATATCCTAAAATTCCAAGTCACATCCAAAAATTCCAATTCATAAACTAAAATTTCAATTTATAACTAAACTATCAAGACAATACAAAGATTCAAGGTTATAATTCAAACCTAAAAGTTAGGATTCACAAGAACAAATCATAAACCCTAAAAGTTTAGGGTTTCTTCTCTTCAAACCATTTTTCCCCAAATTAGTAGGTAAAACTAAATATTTTAGCTACTAACAATTATCATAGATTTAATTTAGCTAAGAACAATTAATTTTTACAAATCAAACTACAAGGAATTAAAATAAATCAGTGTATTTCGAAAAAAACAAGAAAAGGAGAGAGAAACCTACCTGGACAGTGGAGGACACCGGCGGTGGAGCTGCTGCTGCCGCCGGCGGGGTGGAGGGTGGAGAGAGACGGTGGCGTCGGTAGAGGAAGACGGAAGGGGAGGGGGGTTTGAGTGTGAGAGAGAGAAGAGAGAGAAGAAAATAAGAGAATATGAGTGGAAACCCGTTTTTTAGCTACTGTATTGACAAAAAGCGACCAACTTTGGTCGCTATTTTTGGAAGCAAAAATGTATTGACTATTTTTACCAAATTAGCGACCAAAGTTGGTCGCTAATTTCTGACCGTTTGACCAGAATAGCGACCAACATTGGTTGGTATATCTAAAAGAATTAAATTACTTTTAATTCGATATAATATTACCTAATACTTATACTTAGTGCATAGTACAGCGTAAGTATATATATTATATATATATACGCCATATATATTCGATATAATATTACCTAATACGCTTATACTTAGTGCACAGTACAGCGTAACTATATATATATATATATATATATATAT
>NW_017670313.1:45696-160752 GCF_001879085.1 Nicotiana attenuata
AGAAGAGAGATGCTCCTATACCACAAGCGTCATATCGCTACGGCGCGCAGCCGATCCATATAAGTATCGCTTATATATATTTTATATATATATATATATATATATATAATATATATATATATTCGCTGCGGCATGCAGCCCGATCATATGGTATATATAATCCTCACCATTAGGTCCTCAAACCTCTCTCAGTCATTAACCTCACGGCCACTGGGCATATCGGTGAAAATCAGGGAACTCAGCCCAAACAGTCTTCCTATATTAAGAAGTATAGTAATGAAATCGGTTTTAAACAATAAATAGGTAAAAACATGACTGAGGATATGCTTTCAAATCAGATAGAGTGAGAAAAGTAGTAAAAACAACCCTAAGGGTCTAAACAGGTCGGCATAAGGCCCCAAACACGACGCACAGCCGAAGATATAGTATAAAAACTCTAAAATACGGAATATCATAAGATTTCAAATCAAACACGCGGCTTAATAGCCTCTACGGGACAGACCAAGTCACAATCCCTACCGGTGCACGCGCACACGCTCGTCAACTAGCATGTGCATCACCTAATTTATCAAACAATACGAAATACCGGGGTTTCATACTCAGGTCCAGATGTACAATCGTTAATTACCTCAAACCGGATGAAATACTACTCCGCGACGCCCTGCTCTCGACTCGGCCTCAACTCGCGTTGAATCCACCCAAAATCGGAATCATAACATTAGAATATGCTAAGGGAACGAAGCCCGTACGAAAATAATCAAATTACAACACAAATCCCGAAATTGACCAAACCCGAACCCCGGGCCCACGTCTCGGAATCCGATAAAAATTACATCAATAAAATCCTTATCCTCCCACGAGTCCATACATAACAAAAATACAAAAATCCGACCACAAATGACCCTCAAATCCCTAGATTAAGGTCTCCAATTTTCAAGCCCTAAACCCCCAATTTTTGCTACTAAGTTCCATTGATTTCAAGCTTAATCAATCAAAAACCATCATAGAAACAAGTTTAGGGTCCAAAAACCTTACCTCCACGAAATCCCCTTGAAATCCCTCTTCAAAATGCTCCCCTCAAGCTCAAACCCGTATGTGAAAATGGTGGAAATAACCAAAAATTCGCGAAGGAGGACTTATATACTTTCTGGCCCAGGGTTTTCGCACCTGCAGCCCATTTTCCGCACCTGCGGAGCCGCTTCTGCGGCCAAACGACCGCTTCTGCGGTTTCCACTTAAATTCTCAAAACTGCACCTGCCACATAAACTACCGCACCTGCGGTCTCGCAGGTGCGACCCTACTTCCACATCTGCGCCTTCAGCTCTTCTCACCCAATTCCGCTTCTGCGGCTAATAGTCCGCTTATGCGTCCCGCACCTGCGGTCCCCAATCCGTAGGTGCGGTTATGACAGAATTCAGCAGCTTCAGCTCCAAATTTCCAACTCCAAACTCCCCATCAACCATCTGAAATCACCCCAAGGCCCCCGGGACCTCAACCAAAAGTACGAACAAGTCATTTACCACTATCCAAACTTATACCAATCTTCGAAACACCTAAAACAACATCGAATCAACAAAAAAAATAACATCGGATTCAAGCCTAAGGTTCCAAAAACTTTCAAATTCCGTTTGATCAAAAAGTCTATCAAACCTCGTCCGAATGACCTAAAATTTTGCACACACGTCACAAATTGACATAACGGACCTACTCCATTTTCTGAAATTCCATTCCGACCCCTATATCAAAATCTCCGCTACCAACCGAAAAACGCCAAAATTTCAATTTCGCCAATTTCAAGCCTAAATCTACCCAGACCTCAAAAACACATTCAAATCACGCTCCTAAGTCCCAAATAACCTCCCGAAGCTATCCGAATCACAAAAACCCAATTTCCGGGATCGTTTGCTCACAAGTCAACTTCCGGTTGACTTTTCCAACTGAAAGACCAACTTAAGAGACTAAGTGTCTCAAACCTTTCAAAAAACCATTCCGAATTTGACCAACTAACCCGATACCATATAACACAGATGAACAAAGCATAAAGAAGCAAAAATGGGGAAATGGAGCGTAACTCATGAAACGACCGGCCGGGTCGTTACATTCATACCCTCAAAACCAAGATTAGAAGTGTTACTTACCTCAAACCATGCAAATTTCTATTCCAACAAGCCCATGCCTCGCGAATCAGCCTCTGAATGCCTCGAATCTAGCCACAAATAATTTGACACAATCAATTCAAGCTATAGGAATCAATTCCATATGAAAAATGCTAAGTTCGTAATCAAAAGTCAAAAAGTCAACTCAAAAGTCAACCCTTGGCCCACATCTCGAAATAAAAAAAAGTGACAAAATCCGAACACCCCTTCAACCACGAGTTCAACCATACCAAAATTACTCAAATCCGACACCAAAATCCCACTCAAAATCCCAAAATTCGGCCTAGGAAGTTTGCTCCATTTTTCCGCGTTCAACCCAAATAACTAATTAAATGACGAAATCAAGGTTATATTCATGTAATTTAACCAAAATTAAGTAAGAATCACTTACCCCAATCATTCCCTTGAAATTATCTCCAACAATCGCCTCAAACAGAGCTCCCAAAATCAAATTGTGAAATAAACTCAAACCCTCGTTTTAGAAATATTTAAGTCTGCCAGATGCCCTTCGTCGCGATCGCGGGAAATGCTTTGCGACCGCGAAGCAAAAATCCTAAGCTGCCAAACTTAACCTTACGTGAAACACGGATATGTCCAAGCGAACACGATGCACTACCTTTCCACACATGTGATCGCTTAAACACCCATGCGTTCGCATAGAATAACGCGAGTGGCCAGCTCCTGCCTCCTTCCTTCGCGAACGTGACTTAGCCCACGCGTTCGCGATGCACTGCTTCCTCCAGCTTACGTGATCGCATAGAACAAAACCTCAGCTGCCCAAATCAACGTACGCGATCGCGGACCTTCCCACACGATCGCGTATAAGGAAACAAAACCTGAACACCAGCAAACTTTAGCAGACTTTAGTCATTTCTTTAAGTCAAATTCCACTTTGATAACCGTCCGAAATTCACCCGTGGCCCCGGGACCTCAATCAAACATACCAACAAGTACTAAAACATCATACGAACTCGGTCGAAGCGTCAGATCACATCAAACAACCTAAAACTACGAATCACGCATCGAGTCAAGCCTAATGAACTTATAAACTTCTAACTTCTACATTTTGATGCCGAAAACCTATCAAATCAAGTTCGATTTACCTCAAATTTTGCACACTAATCGTTAATGACACAACGGACATATTCCAACTTTCGAAACTAAAATCCGAGCTCGGTAACAACAAAGTCAACTCTCGGTCAAACTTCTCAATTTGCAAAACTTTTAATTTTTCAACTTTCGCCATTTCAAGCCTAAATCAACTACGGACCCCCAAATTACTATCCGGACAGACTCTTAGTTCAAAAACTACCCAACGGAGCTATCGGAATCATCAAACTCAATTCCGGAGCTATTTACACATAAGTCAACATTCGGTCAACCTTTTCACCTTAAGCTTCCAACCTTGAGAATAAGTGGGCATTTGGACAATAAGAATTATAAAATTCCAAAAAAAGTAAAAAAAAATCAAGTGAAAATGGTATTTGATAATTGGAGTTGTGTTTGGACAGAATATAATGTTGGGTTATTTTTGAAGTTTTGTGAGTGATCTGAGTGAAATTTTAAAAATAACTTTTTGGAGTTTTTTAAATTTTTGAATAATTCCAAAATTCATCTTCAAGTGAAAATTGGATTATGGTCAAACACTGATTTTGAAAAAAGTAAAAAAAATCGAAAAAAGTGAAAACAATTCTTATGTCCAAACAGGCTCTAATTGTCTCAACTCATTCTGAAACATCCCGGAACCAACCCAACCACCCCAGCAAGTCACATAACGACAATTGAGCATAAAATAAGCAGTAAATGGCGGAATGGGCTACAACACTCAAAACGACAGGCTGGTCGATACAGTTAAAATACCAAATGCAAATCGAGGAAGCTTAACCTGAGGGAGAAGACATCCGCCTTCTTTGCAGTTTTTTTTTTTGGGTTTTTCACTCAGTGTCCGGTACCTGCATTGGAGCCCGATTATATTCGGATTCACGTAGGGCCCCATTCGGGGGAAGCGCTCCCTACGAAGGATTTTTCCACACCAAGGATTTTTCCATACCCAGTGCTCGAACCCAAGACCTCTGGTTAAGGAAGAGCAGCCCCATCCGGTGCACCACATCCTTTGGTGGTGCCTTCTTTGCAGGTTGATCTAGCAAATAGTGACCAATAAGGAGTGTGGTATGCAATTGCTATTATATTATTATAACTAGAGATATTGAGCTCGACCATAAAAATATAAAGAACTATTTGGTAACAAGCACTTTATTCTAATGGCCTATTCGATGCAAATTCACAAAAATTGATACAGTGAATTTCAAATACTAATGGCTTAACCGGAAAAAAGAAAAGTAAGAGAAAATAGATTCGGCAAAAAGATTGGTTATAGGAAACGTATCAATTTAAATAAGCATTGTCGTCATTAGTCAACCTTGAACCCGAGTAAGTTTACATTGAATTTTTGGGAAATAATGCAAAGGGAAGAATTGTTTTTATTGCCGATGTATATGATGGTGACGAACTCGTGCATGTTTTCAGCGGCATCTGACGAATGAATAGAGGTTTTGGATGTCGAAAGTGGCGAATTTGATTCAGCCAAACGTTGGGTGATGGTTTGGCTGGGCTCAAAAGGATATTTTAAGGATCACTTTTCTTTGGACGAGCCTGGTAAGATTAGAGGCAGATCCCGAATCTAAGTTTTATGGGTTCAACCTATTAATATTTTTTAAGTTATAAATTCACACGTATTATTTCTTGTAATCTTAATGGATTTTTATACATAAATCTATACTGTACATTGAAAGTACTAGGTTTAGATAAATTTGGTGCTTTCAAGTTGCATCTGCCCCTGGGTGAGATATACTCTTTATTATTTCCAAATAAAATTCAACATTATGAATGTTACTTGATCTTTCTTTGAGTTGTTGAGTGCAAAATTGTAATTATGAAGAGTTTGTTTTACCTAAAAATGTTACTCCAATCTAATTTTATCTTATAATTATGTCTTTCTTACGTTTTTCTTATAAAATACTTCAAAGAATAAAAATAAATGTTAAATAGTTCCTTGAAAAATATTTTAAAAAATAAAAATAACAGTGGTGAATGTTACTTCCTTGTTAGGATTTGTAAGGAAAGACTTGGTATATTAGCTAACATGTACTTTCCTCTTTGAGACTTCTTTCTATTTAATAAAACTAGCTTTAGTTGCTCGTGTTATTCATATAAATAAGTATACTATTTTTTAAAATTACAAAAATAATATTAAACTATATAATTAAGTTATAAAATTAATTTTAAAAGCATATACTCTTGAAAATAATAAATATAGATCATGAAAAAAAATATATGTCAAACATAAGGATTTTAAGAATCAAAAACTTCTTATCATTGACCACTGCCCTAATTTCTCCTTTGAGAAAGCTTTTTCTCCTTCTCACAAATGGTTCTTAAATGACACTTAAAATTTTGATGTTGTTGAATTTATTTTTTACATATCCGGTATTTTATCTTTTGAAAAGATTTTGTACTAAAATAATTTTTTAGGTCTGTACAAATACTCTAAAAACTTTAAAAATGTATTTTTCAATATGAGAATATAATTTATTAACTTGCGTAAAAAATTAATTACCAAATATGGTAATTAATTTTTTTCTTACCAGCCAAGGTTGTTAATGTTCGTTTGCTACAAAATACATACAAAAAATATGCTTGTTTATATGTTTGCAGTCTTAAGTCATATTCACTTACCTAGGTGGATACATTACTAAAAGTGTAAATATTGCATACATAAACCTTATAAAAAATTCTCTGTATAAGGATAATAGATTAATCGGAAAAAAATTATTGGAGCAGTGCTTCACATCATGACCTTCGCAACTATTTCAAAACTATAACAAAATTTTTAAATTCGCAGTACAGAAAGTGTACAACACGAACATAAAAAGTCATATCTTTAAGTATTCCTAAGAAAAGAGTACACCTTATAGCAATACCAAATCACGAAAAAATAACAATCAAAATTAAATAGACAATAGTACTCAAGCAAAGTTAAACTAGGTAAGAAAAAAATATCTTCTTTAGCAAATAGAAAGATGTAATCTAGAGCACCAAGGTATAAAAAGAAGATAAGCCTTTGATAATAGATTCTTCAAACAAATATAAAGTTAATGTATAAATCACTTGTAAATATGGTAATATGATATTTTATTTGGAGAGATCAATGTATCTTGCACTGTAAAAGTACTTATGGTGCAGACCGTAAAACTTTATTTAATGGTAATAGGTAATTTAAAACTTGATGTTGTAATAAGAAACACTACTAGAATTCCTGAAAAAAGCGACCAAAAAATAGCGACCAATGTTGGCCTGAAGAGAAAAGCGACCAACGTTGGTCGCCAAACTAGCGAAAATAATAAAATAAATAAATGAAACAAATTAGCGACCAAGCTTGGTCGCCACTTGGTCGCTAAATTAGTCAAAATGTTGACTGGACTAGTCAGACTTGCTTGGTCAAGGGTTTACTGAAATTAGCGACCAATGTTGGTCGTTAAAGTGGGACCCACCTTAAAAATTTTAATAATTATATTATTATTTCAAAAAAAATATAAATTTAAATATATATAATTTAAACTTGGCGACCAACGTTGGTCGCTAAATAAAGGGTAGGCAGATAGCGACCAAGTTTGGTCGCTAAAGTGGGACTCAGTTATAAATTTTAATAATTATATTTTTAATTTAAATATTATATAAAATATAAATAAATCTGATTTAAATTTTGCGACCAACTTTGGTCGCTAAATTAATTTCATGTATAATTAGCGACCAAAGTTAGTCTCCATTAAGGTCAACAATGGTCAAAATTAAAAATCACTTTTGTATTTACTATCTAAATAATATAAATGTAAGCCGTTAATATATATATATATATAATATATATATATATAGTTACGCTGTACTATGCACTAAGTATAAGTGTACTAGGTAATATTATATCGAATATATAAGGCGTGTAATATATATATATATATATATATATATATATATATATATATATATATATATATATATATATATATATATATATATATATATATATATACACTTACGTTGTACTATGCACTAAGTATAAGTGTATTAGGTACTATTATATCGAATATATATGGCGTGTATATATATATATATAACATATATAGTTACACTGTACTATGCACTAAGTATAAGTGTATTAGGTACTATTATATCGAATATATATGGCGTATATATATATAATATATATACTTACGCTGTACTATGCACTAAGTATAAGTGTGCTAGATACTATTATATCGAATATATATATAGTTACACTGTACTATGCACTAAGTATAAGTGTACTAGGTAATATTATATCGAATATATAAGGCGTATATATAATATATATATATATATATATCCCTATCGTTTGCTAAATGGTTTATAAATACCCTCCGTCCATCTATCCGTTCAAAAAAACACACTCCATCAGTTCTGCTGTTAGTCGCGGGGGTTTGTTAATAGAATTAACTTCATGTGGTTTTTTAAACGGATAGATGGACGAAGTGCATTTATTTGAACGGATAGATGGACGGAGGGTATTTATAAACCATTTATCAAACGATAGGGATAGTTTTGGCCCTTTTCCGTATTTTATATTATATTTAAATTAAAAATATAATTATTAAAATTTATAACTGAGTCCCACTTTAGCGACCAAACTTGGTCGCTATCTGCCTACCCTTTATTTAGCGACCAACGTTGGTCGCCAAGTTTAAATTATATATATTTAAATTTATATTTTTTTTGAAATAATAATATAATTATTAAAATTTTTAAGGTGGGTCCCACTTTAACGACCAACATTGGTCGCTAATCTCAGTAAACCTTTGACCAAATAAGTCTGACCAGTCCAGTCAACATTTTGACTAATTTAGCGACCAAGTGGCGACCAATCTTGGTCGCTTATTTGTTTCATTTATTTGCTTTATTGTTTTCGCTAGTTTGGCGACCAACGTTGGTCGCTTTTCTCTTCAGGCCAACATTGGTCGCTATTTTTTGGTCGCTTTTTTCAGGAATTCTAGTAGTGTTTCTTATTACAACATCAAGTTTTAAATTACCTATTACCATTAAATAAAGTTTTACGGTCTGCACCATAAGTACTTTTACAGTGCAAGATACATTGATCTCTCCAAATAAATATCATATTACCATATTTACAAGTGATTTATACATTAACTTTATATTTGTTTGAAGAATCTATTATCAAAGGCTTATCTTCTTTTATACCTTGGTGCTCTAGATTACATCTTTCTATTTGCTAAAGAAGATATTTTTTTCTTACCTAGTTTAACTTTGCTTGAGTACTATTGTCTATTTAATTTTGATTGTTATTTTTTCGTGATTTGGTATTGCTATAAGGTGTACTCTTTTCTTAGGAATACTTAAAGATATGACTTTTTATGTTCGTGTTGTACACTTTCTGTACTGCGAATTTAAAAATTTTGTTATAGTTTTGAAATAGTTGCGAAGGTCATGATGTGAAGCACTGCTCCAATAATTTTTTCCGATTAATCTATTATCCTTATACAGAGAATTTTTTATAAGGTTTATGTATGCAATTTTACACTTTTAGTAATGTATCCACCTAGGTAAGTGAATATGACTTAAGACTGCAACATATAAACAAGCATATTTTTGTATGTATTTTGTAGCAAACGAACATTAACAACCTTGGCTGGTAAGAAAAAAATTAATTACCATATTTGGTAATTAATTTTTTACGCAAGTTAATAAATTATATTCTCATATTGAAAAATACATTTTTAAAGTTTTAGAGTATTTGTACAGACCTAAAAAATTATTTTAGTACAAAATCTTTTCAAAAGATAAATACCGGATATGTAAAAAATAAATTCAACAACATCAAAATTTTAAGTGTCATTTAAGAACCATTTGTGAGAAGGAGAAAAAGCTTTCTCAAAGGAGAAATTAGGGCAGTGGTCAATGATAAGAAGTTTTGATTCTTAAAATCCTTATGTTTGACATATATTTTTTTTCATGATCTATATTTATTATTTTCAAGAGTATATGCTTTTAAAATTAATTTTATAACTTAATTATATAGTTTAATATTATTTTTGTAATTTTAAAAAATGTATACTCATTTATATGAATAACACGAGCAACTAAAGCTAGTTTTATTAAATAGAAAGAAGTCTCAAAGAGGAAAGTACATGTTAGCTAATATACCAAGTCTTTCCTTACAAATCCTAACAAGGAAGTAACATTCACCACTGTTATTTTTATTTTTTAAAATATTTTTCAAGGAACTATTTAACATTTATTTTTATTCTTTGAAGTATTTTATAAGAAAAACGTAAGAAAGACATAATTATAAGATAAAATTAGATTGGAGTAACATTTTTAGGTAAAACAAACTCTTCATAATTACAATTTTGCACTCAACAACTCAAAAGGAAAGATCAAGTAACATTCATAATGTTGAATTTTATTTGGAAATAATAAAGAGTATATCTCACCCAGGGGCAGATGCAACTTGAAAGCACCAAATTTATCTAAACCTAGTACTTTCAATGTACAGTATAGATTTATGTATAAAAATCCATTAAGATTACAAGAAATAATACGTGTGAATTTATAACTTAAAAAATATAATAGGTTGAACCCATAAAACTTAGATTCGGGATCTGCCTCTAATCTTACCAGGCTCGTCCAAAGAAAAGTGATCCTTAAAATATCCTTTTGAGCCCAGCCAAACCATCACCAAACGTTTGGCTGAATCAAATTCGCCACTTTCGACATCCAAAACCTCTATTCATTCGTCAGATGCCGCTGAAAACATGCACGAGTTCGTCACCATCATATACATCGGCAATAAAAACAATTCTTCCCTTTGCATTATTTCCCAAAAATTCAATGTAAACTTACTCGGGTTCAAGGTTGACTAATGACGACAATGCTTATTTAAATTGATACGTTTCCTATACCCAATCTTTTTGCCGAATCTATTTTCTCTTACTTTTCTTTTTCCGGTTAAGCCATTAAGTATTTGAAATTCACTGTATCAATTTTTGTGAATTTGCATCGAATAGGCCATTAGAATAAAGTGCTTGTTACCAAATAGTTCTTTATATTTTTATGGTCGAGCTCAATATCTCTAGTTAATAATAATATAATAGCAATTGCATACCACACTCCTTATTGGTCACTATTTGCTAGATCAACCTGCAAAGAAGGCACCACCAAAGGATGTGGTGCACCGGATGGGGCTGCTCTTCCCTTAACCAGAGGTCTTGGGTTCGAGCACTGGGTATGGAAAAATCCTTGGTGTGGAAAAATCCTTCGTAGGGAGCGCTTCCCCCCGAATGGGGCCCTACGTGAATCCGAATATAATCGGGCTCCAATGCAGGTACCGGACACTGAGTGAAAAACCCAAAAAAAAAAAACTGCAAAGAAGGCGGATGTCTTCTCCCTCAGGTTAAGCTCCTCGATTTGCATTTGGTATTTTAACTGTATCGACCCAGCCTGTCGTTTTGAGTGTTGTAGCCCCATTCCGCCATTTACTGCTTATTTTATGCTCAATTGTCGTTATGTGACTTGCTGGGGTGGTTGGGTTGGTTCCGGGGATGTTTCAGAATGAGTTGAGACAATTAGAGCCTGTTTGGACATAAGAATGTTTTCACTTTTTTCGATTTTTTTTACTTTTTTCAAAATCAGTGTTTGACCATAATCCAATTTTCACTTGAAGATGAATTTTGGAATTATTCAAAAATTTAAAAAACTCCAAAAAGTTATTTTTAAAATTTCACTCAGATCACTCACAAAACTTCAAAAATAACCCAACATTATATTCTGTCCAAACACAACTCCAATTATCAAATACCATTTTCACTTGATTTTTTTTTTACTTTTTTTGGAATTTTATAATTCTTATGTCCAAATGCCCACTTATTCTCAAGGTTGGAAGCTTAAGGTGAAAAGGTTGACCGAATGTTGACTTATGTGTAAATAGCTCCGGAATTGAGTTTGATGATTCCGATAGCTCCGTTGGGTAGTTTTTGAACTAAGAGTCTGTCCGGATAGTAATTTGGGGGTCCGTAGTTGATTTAGGCTTGAAATGGCGAAAGTTGAAAAATTAAAAGTTTTGCAAATTGAGAAGTTTGACCGAGAGTTGACTTTGTTGTTACCGAGCTCGGATTTTAGTTTCGAAAGTTGGAATATGTCCGTTGTGTCATTAACGATTAGTGTGCAAAATTTGAGGTAAATCGAACTTGATTTGATAGGTTTTCGGCATCAAATGTAGAAGTTAGAAGTTTATAAGTTCATTAGGCTTGACTCGATGCGTGATTCGTAGTTTTAGGTTGTTTGATGTGATCTGACGCTTCGACCGAGTTCGTATGATGTTTTAGTACTTGTTGGTATGTTTGATTGAGGTCCCGGGGCCACGGGTGAATTTCGGACGGTTATCAAAGTGGAATTTGACTTAAAGAAATGACTAAAGTCTGCTAAAGTTTGCTGGTGTTCAGGTTTTGTTTCCTTATACGCGATCGTGTGGGAAGGTCCGCGATCGCGTACGTTGATTTGGGCAGCTGAGGTTTTGTTCTATGCGATCACGTAAGCTGGAGGAAGCAGTGCATCGCGAACGCGTGGGCTAAGTCACGTTCGCGAAGAGGAAGGAGGCAGGAGCTGGCCACTCGCGTTATTCTATGCGAACGCATGGGTGTTTAAGCGATCACATGTGTGGAAAGGTAGTGCATCGTGTTCGCTTGGACATATCCGTGTTCACGTAAGGTTAAGTTTGGCAGCTTAGGATTTTTGCTTCGCGGTCGCAAAGCATTTCCCGCGATCGCGACGAAGGGCATCTGGGCAGACTTAAATATTTCTAAAACGAGGGTTTGAGTTTATTTCACAATTTGATTTTGGGAGCTCTGTTTGAGGCGATTGTTGGAGATAATTTCAAGGGAATGATTGGGGTAAGTGATTCTTACTTAATTTTGGTTAAATTACATGAATATAACCTTGATTTCGTCATTTAATTAGTTATTTGGGTTGAACGCGGAAAAATGGAGCAAACTTCCTAGGCCGAATTTTGGGATTTTGAGTGGGATTTTGGTGTCGGATTTGAGTAATTTTGGTATGGTTGAACTCGTGGTTGAAGGGGTGTTCGGATTTTGTCACTTTTTTTTATTTCGAGATGTGGGCCCAAGGGTTGACTTTTGAGTTGACTTTTTGACTTTTGATTACGAACTTAGCATTTTCATATGGAATTGATTCCTATAGCTTGAATTGATTGTGTCAAATTATTTGTGGCTAGATTCGAGGCATTCAGAGGCTGATTCGCGAGGCATGGGCTTGTTGGAATAGAAATTTGCATGGTTTGAGGTAAGTAACACTTCTAATCTTGGTTTTGAGGGTATGAATGTAACGACCCGGCCGGTCGTTTCATGAGTTACCGCTCCATTTCCCCCATTTTTGCTTCTTTATGCTTTGTTCATCTGTGTTATATGGTATCGGGTTAGTTGGTCCAAATTCGGAATGGTTTTTGGAAAGGTTTGAGACACTTAGTCTCTTAAGTTGGTCTTTCAGTTGGAAAAGTCAACCGGAAGTTGACTTGTGAGCAAACGATCCCGGAAATTGGGTTTTGTGATTCGGATAGCTTCGGGAGGTTATTTGGGACTTAGGAGCGTGATTGGAATGTGTTTTTGAGGTCTGGGGTAGATTTAGGCTTGAATTGGCGAAATTGAAATTTTGGCGTTTTTCGGTTGGTAGCGGAGATTTTGATATAGGGGTCGGAATGGAATTTCAGAAAATGGAGTAGGTCCGTTATGTCATTTGTGACGTGTGTGCAAAATTTTAGGTCATTCGGACGAGGTTTGATAGACTTTTTGATCAAAAGCGGAATTTGAAAGTTTTTGGAACCTTAGGCTTGAATCCGATGTTATTTTTTTGTTGATTCGATGTTGTTTTAGGTGTTTCGAAGATTGGTATAAGTTTGGATAGTGGTAAATGACTTGTTCGTACTTTTGGTTGAGGTCCCGGGGGCCTTGGGGTGATTTCAGATGGTTGATGGGGAGTTTGGAGTTGGAAATTTGGAGCTGAAGCTGCTGAATTCTGTCATAACCGCACCTACGGATTGGGGACCGCAGGTGCGGGACCGCATAAGCGGACTATTAGCCGCAGAAGCGGAATTGGGTGAGAAGAGCTGAAGGCGCAGATGTGGAAGTAGGGTCGCACCTGCGAGACCGCAGGTGCGGTAGTTTATGTGCAGGTGCAGTTTTGAGAATTTAAGTGGAAACCGCAGAAGCGGTCGTTTGGCCGCAGAAGCGGCTCCGCAGGTGCGGAAAATGGGCTGCAGGTGCGAAAACCCTGGGCCAGAAAGTATATAAGTCCTCCTTCGCGAATTTTTGGTTATTCCACCATTTTCACATACGGGTTTGAGCTTGAGGGAGCATTTTGAAGAGGGATTTCAAGGGGATTTCGTGGAGGTAAGGTTTTTGGACCCTAAACTTGTTTCTATGATGGTTTTTGATTGATTAAGCTTGAAATCAATGGAACTTAGTAGCAAAAATTGGGGGTTTAGGGCTTGAAAATTGGAGACCTTAATCTAGGGATTTGAGGGGTCATTTGTGGTCGGATTTTTGTATTTTTGTTATGTATGGACTCGTGGGAGGATAAGGATTTTATTGATGTAATTTTTATCGGATTCCGAGACGTGGGCCCGGGGTTCGGGTTTGGTCAATTTCGGGATTTGTGTTGTAATTTGATTATTTTCGTACGGGCTTCGTTCCCTTAGCATATTCTAATGTTATGATTCCGATTTTGGGTGGATTCAACGCGAGTTGAGGCCGAGTCGAGAGGCAAGGGCGTCGCGGAGTAGTATTTCATCCGGTTTGAGGTAATTAACGATTGTACATCTGGACCTGAGTATGAAACCCCGGTATTTCGTATTGTTTGATAAATTAGGTGATGCACATGCTAGTTGACGAGCGTGTGCGCGTGCACCGGTAGGGATTGTGACTTGGTCTGTCCCGTAGAGGCTATTAAGCCGCGTGTTTGATTTGAAATCTTATGATATTCCGTATTTTAGAGTTTTATACTATATCTTCGGCTGTGCGTCGTGTTTGGGGCCTTATGCCGACCTGTTTAGACCCTTAGGGTTGTTTTTACTACTTTTCTCACTCTATCTGATTTGAAAGCATATCCTCAGTCATGTTTTACCTATTTATTGTTTAAAACCGATTTCATTACTATACTTCTTAATATAGGAAGACTGTTTGGGCTGAGTTCCCTGATTTTCACCGATATGCCCGAGTGGCCGTGAGGTTAATGACTGAGAGAGGTTGAGGACCTAATGGTGAGGATTATATATACCATATGGATCGGGCTGCATGCCGCAGCGATATATATATATATATATATATATATATATATATATATATATATATATATATATATATATATATATATATATATATATATATATATAAGCGATACTTATATGGATCGGGCTGCGCGCCGTAGCGATATGACGCTTGGGGTATAGGAGCCCCTCCGGAGTCTATACAGCCCCAGTGAGCGTAGTCGACTATATATATTGGATCGGGCTGCACGCCGCAGCGATTATTATATATATATTGGAGCGGGCTGCACGCCGCAGCGATTATTATTACTACTATGAGCTAATTATTGAGCCGGAGTGCTGAGAGTGAGTACTCTGTGACGAGAGCTAAGTCACGAGTGACTGAGAGGCTTGCCGAGGGGCTATACTTATGAGTGATATTTTTCCCGAGGGGCCTGTTTATGATATTTACTGTTTTCGCTCTTCTTTTATACTAAGCCTCTATTGAAAAGGTTGAATAAATTATTTCAAAGACTTTGATTTAAACTTGAGTTTCTACGAGTTAAATTGATTATTGAACTGCAGATTTTGACTTGATATTTCTGTTGAGATTTCCTGATATATGATTTTTAAATGCTCGTCACTGCACTCAGACTTTATGTACTTTAGTTACTTACTGAGTTGGCGTACTCACGTTACGCCATGCACCTTGTGTGCAGATCCAGGTGCTCGTGCATCAGAGTGAGAGCTGGAGCTCTCAGAGTATTTTCGGAGATCGCAAGGTAGCTGCACGTTGTTCGCAGCCTTGCTCTCCTCCTTCCTATCTTAGTATTCTGTTATTTCAGACTTATGATGTATTATTCAGTCAGTTTTGAGTTGTATTTAGAGGCTCTTGACCAGTGGCACCGGATTTGTTGGGCTGTGTTGGTATTTTGTACTGATTTTCCGCATATTCTGTTTTATTCATCTATTTCATATGACGAATTTGAGAATTATTCGATACTAGATAAATGATTTTTATAAAAGATTTCGTTGTGGTAAACGTTTGGTTGGCTTGCCTAGTACTCTGATAGGCGCCATCACGACCGGGGTATTTGGGGTCCTGACAAGTTGGTATCAGATCCTAGGTTACATAGGTCCACGGGTCATGAGCCGGTTTAGTAGAGTCACGCGGATCGGTATGGAGACGTCTGTACTTATCCTCGGGAGGCTGCAGAACCTTTAGGAAAAACTTAACATTCTTGAAATTCCTGTCGTGCGAATTTGTTATTCTAGTACTAAACCTCTGTTATTCTATTCTCTCACAGATGGTGAGGACACGTGCTACTGGTCAGGACGGACGACCACCAGTACCACCAATTGGGGCCACTAGAGGCCGAGGGCGCGGTCGAGGCCGTGGTAGGGGCAGGGGTGTAACTCGCACAGCAGCTAGGGCAGCACCTGCAGATCCACCAGCCGCCCCAGCTCAGGATCAGGTCCCAGTTGTGGATGCTCCCGCAGCACTAGCTTAGGCACCGGCTGTGCCTATTGTGATTCCAGGCCTTCAGGAGGCCCTAGCTCAGATTCTATCAGTATGCACTGGCCTGGCACAGGCGGTCTCAGTTACTACGGCCACAGCCACTTCTCAGGCCGGGGGAGGCATTCAGACTCCCGTTGCTCGCACACCTGAGCAGGTTGTGCAGGGACTTTAGACACCGGGGGCACCTCCAAGCCTAGCCGGTTACACCAGCTCAGGGTATGTGGTACCAGTCATGCCTGACGACAAGCAGCATCGATTGGAGAGGTTTGGTAGACTTTAGCCTCCGACTTCAGTGGTATAGAGGGCGAGGATGCCCAGGGTTTCTTGGACAAGTGTCAGAGGATTCTTCGCACCGCGGGTATTCTGGAGACCAGTGGGGTCGCATTTACTACTTTTCAGTTTTCTGGAGCTGCCTTCACTTGGTGGGAGGCTTATGAGAGGCGTAGGCCTGTTGGTGCAGCGCCCCTTACCTGGCAGCAGTTCTCCATTCTCTTTTTGGAGAAGTATGTGCCATAGTCTCGCAGTGAGGAGCTGTGCAGGCGATTCGAGCAGTTGCGTCAGGGAGATATGGCCGTGACGCAGTATGAGATGAGGTTCTCGGAGTTAGCTCGTCATGCTGTTTGGTTGGTTCCTACTGATAGAGAGAGGATCAGGAGGTTTGTTGATGGCCTCACATATCAGCTTCGGATTCTCATGACCAGGGAGAGGGTGTCAGGTGGCTCTTTCGAGGAGGTCATTGATATCGCTCGCGAGATTGAGTCAGTTCGTCGCCAGGAGCGAGATGAGAGGGAGGCCAAGAGGCCTCGGGGGTCTGGTAGTTTTGGTGGTGCTCCTTCGAGAGGTCAGTTTCAGCACGGCAAAGGCCGTCCATTCAGACATGCTCAGTCAGCTCGCCCAGCTCATTGGGAGGCATCTTCGGGCCATGGTTCTCACGGTTCTCATCAGGGCCATTCATCACTCAGCGCCCTACCAGCCCAGAGTTCGGCCCGTACTCCATCAGTTCAGGGCTCTTCCATGCCAGGTCCTTTTACTGGTCATTCTGGTGCTAGGGGTTCCCTTCAGTCCCTGTTCCCCGCGCCAGGGAGTTGTTATGAGTGTGGAGAGTTCGGACATATGAGGAGGTAGTGTCCTCGTCTTCTTGAGGGTCTGTCCCAGCAGAGGAGTCAGCCTTCGACTTCAGCTCCAGTTACTTCACCACCCGCTCAGGCAGCTAGGGGTGGGGGCCAGTCAGCTAGAGGTCACCCCAGAGGGGGAGGTCGATCAGGTGGTGGTCAGGCCCGTTTCTATGCACTCCCAGCCAGACCAGATGCTATTGCTTCGGATGTTGTGATTACAAGTATTGTCTCAGTCTGCCACAGAGATGCCTCTGTATTATTTGATCCTGGTTCCTCTTTTTCATATGTGTTATCATATTTTGCCCGTTATTTGGATACGCCCCGTAAGTCTCTTGTTTCGTCTGTTTGTGTATCTACTCCGGTGGGCGATACTGTTGTTGTGGACCGTGTGTACCGATCGTGTGTGGTGACCATTGGGGATCTGGATACCCGAGTGGATCTTTTGTTACTTTGTATGGTAGATTTCGATGTGATTTTGGGCATGGATTGGTTATCCCCGTGCCGTGCTATTCTGGACTGTCATGCTAAGACGGTGACGTTGGCTATACCGGCTGTGCCACGGATTGAGTGGCGAGGTTCGACTGATTTTGTTCCCAGTAGGGTGATATCATTTTTGAAGGCCCAGCGGATGGTTCAGAAAGGTTGTCTTTCATACTTATCGTTTTTGAGGGATGTCAGTGCAGAGACTCCTAACATTGATTCTGTTCCAGTTGTGAGGGATTTTCCCGATGTGTTTCCTGCAGACCTACCTGGCATGCCACCGGACAGGGATATAGATTTTGGTATTGACCTGGTGCCGGGCACTCAGCCCATTTCTATTCCACCGTATCGTATGGCACCAGCCGAGTTGAAGGAGTTGAAGGAGCAGCTTCAGGAATTCCTTGATTAGAGGTTCATTCGGCCTAGTGTTTCGCCGTGGGGTGCGCCTGTTCTATTCGTTAAAAAGAAGGATGGCACTATGAGGATGTGCATTGATTACAGACAGTTGAACAAGGTTACAATTAAGAACAAGTATCCCCTACCTTGCATTGATGATTTGTTCGACCAGCTTCAGGGAGCGAGGGTGTTCTCCAAGATTGGTCCCTATTCAGGGTATCACCAGGTGATGATCAGGGACTCAGATATTCTTAAGACAACTTTCAGAACCCGATATGGTCACTATGAGTTCCTTGTGATGTCTTTTGGCTGACCAATGCCCCAACAGCGTTCATGCATTTGATGAACAACATGTTCTGGCCGTATCTCGACTCGTTTGTCATAGTTTTCATTGATGATATTCTGGTGTATTCGCGTAGTCAGGAGGAGCACACAGAGCATTTGAGAGTGGTATTGCAGCGGTTGAGGGAGGAGAAGCTTTATGCAAAGTTCTCCAAGTGTGAGTTCTGGCTCAGTTTGGTGGCTTTCTTGGGGCACGTGGTGTCCAGTGAGGGTATTCAGGTTGATCCGAAGAAGATAGAGGTGGTTCAGAGTTGGCCCAGGTCGTCCTCAGCCACAGAGATTCACAGTTTTCTTGGTTTGGCGGGTTATTCTGTCGGTTCATTCAGGGATTTTGATCTATTGCATCACCCTTGACCAAGTTGACTCAGAAGGGTGCTCCATTCCAGTGGTCGGATGAGTGTAAGGCGAGCTTTCAGAAGCTCAAGACTGCCTTGACCACAGCTCCAATGTTAGTGTTACCATCAGCTTCAGGTTCATACACAAGTATTGTGATGCTTTGAGAGTGGGCATTGGGTGTGTGTTGATGCAGGAGGGTAGATTTATTGCTTATGCTTCTCGTCAGTTGAAGCCCCACGAGAAGAACTACCCTGTTCATGATTTATAGTTGGCTGTCATTGTTCACGCGTTGAAGATTTGGAGGCATTACTTGTATGGTGTGTCTTGTGAGGTGTTTACTGATCATCGTAGCCTCCAACACTTGTTCAAGCAGAAGGATCTCAATTTGAGGCAGCGGAGATGGGGAGAGACCTCTCGCAGTTGATTTTCAGGCCTTGGCCAACCGGTTGATGAGGTTGGATATTTCGGAGTCTAGTCGGGTCTTAGCTAGTGTGATTTCTCGGTCTTCCTTGTTTGATCGCATCAGAGAGCGCCAGTATGATGATCCCCACTTGCTTGTCCTTAAGGACAGAGTTCAGCTCGATGATGCCAGAGATGTGACCATTGGTGATGATGGGGTGTTGAGGATGCAGGGCCGGATTTGTGTGCCCAATGTGGATGGGCTTCGGAAATTGATTCTGGAGGAGGCCCATAGCTCGCGGTACTCCATTCATCCAGGTGCCGCGAAGATGTATCAGGATCTGAGACAACATTATTGGTGGAGGAGGATGAAGAAAGATATTATGGGATTTGTAGCTCGGTGTCTCAATTGTCAGCAGGTGAAATATGAGCATCAAGACCGGGTGGCTTGCTTAAGCAGATGGATATTCCAGAGTGGAAGTGGGAGCGGATCACCATGGACTTTGTAGTTTGGCTCCCACGAACTTTGAAGAAGTTCGATGTTATTTGGGTGATTGTCGATCGGCTGACCAAGTCTGTGCACTTCATTCCTATTTGTACTACCTATTCTTCAGAGCGGTTGTCAGAGATCTATATCCGAGAGATTGTTCGCTTGCATGGTGTCCCAGTTTCCATCATTTCAGATAGAGGCACTCAGTTTACTTTGCAGTTTTGGAGGGCCGTGCAGAGAGAGTTGGGTACTCAGGTCGAGTTGAGCACAACTTTTCACCCTCAGACGGACGGGCAGTTCGAGCGCACTATTCAGATACTGGAGGGCATGTTGTGCGCTTGTGTGATTGACTTCGGTGGTTTATAGGATCAGTTTCTACCGCTCGTGGAGTTTGCTTATAACAACAACTACCAGTCGAGTATTCAGATGGCTGTTGATACCCAATTTTTCCCTATATATTCTCAATATGCAAAATACTTTCAAAGTAGCATATATATGTATGTCCAAATGTTTTACTATTTTTTCATAATTTTTAAAGGTTTTTAAATTGATTTATTTCCCTTTTTCATCCATAAAATCCCAATAATTATGTTCAAGATTATTATTTTTGATGATTCATTTATTGGATCTTTATATTTATGCCAAAATATGGCTAAGGTAATTTTTGCGTATTTTTACAATTTTATTCAGTATTTTTTAAAGTTAATTACACATAATTGCAATATAAGCCATTTTTAGGTTTAAATTTGTCTCATATTTATAAAAATTGGATCCTATATTTAAATTGTTAATTATATATTGTAAATCATTTAGTGCTTTAATTTGTCATTAGAAATTTATCTACTATTTATATGAATTAAAAGGGAAAAGTGGCTATTTAAATTTTAGCCCAAATTGGGTTTTAATTATAACCCAAATCAGGCCCTAATTACCCCAGCCCAATTCTAATTAAACCCAGACCCAATTTACTTTAAACCGACCCAAACCCGGATCCCTACCTACCCTCTTTAATCCAGGCCGTTGATCATTCAGATCAACGGCCAGCATTTACCCTTTCCATTTTTAACCCTGAACGACCCCTAAAACTAAATCATTTCTCACCACCCGCCGCCTCTGAATCCCTTTCCCTCTCAATTCTCTCTGCAACCTCATATGAACCCTAGCCGCCGCCACCTAATTCCACCCTAATCCACCTCAATCCCCACCTAATCCATGGTCTCCTATGGCCATTTGAGGTGTATACCGGCCTCCTGCATCTCATGGTGGCCCGTTTGTGCGATTTCATGGCCAGATCTCAAAGAGATCTGGTCCATCCCTTGCTCAACATCCATTCATGGCCTTTCTCTGGCCATCCCTGGTCTTTCTCCGACCATCCGTGGCCGTTCAAGTGAGATCTTTGACTTTTCTGGCTAGATCGGTAACTTTCAAGGTCTTTCTCACTTTTTCTGGGTTTTCTGAAACCCTAGCTCTAAGAACTTTCAATTTTCTTTCAGATCTATCTTAGATCTGTGCTTAATATGAACTTCTTAAGTGTTTTTCAAAGATTCTCCGATTTCTTTCAAAGTGACACTTCATTTTTCAACGATTAGGGTTTCTCTTAACTTCTTATTAAAGACCGCTTCTCTGATTTTTTGGTGTTGTTTCATGATTTCACTATGTTCATACAACTTGTTTATGCTTTCCTTCTATTTGATTCAGCATGTTGAAAACCCTAGGTCTTTTGGTCTTATCCGAGTTCTGAAACTATCCTTGTTTGTTTGAGTGTATACTTGTTCGATTAAGTTCTTTTCCTTGTTTGACTTATCTGATTCTGAGTTCCTATCATCTCTTAAGCTTGACTATTGTTAAAGCCCTAATTTCTTAAAAGGTTTTCCTCACTTATTGTTACTGTGAGACCTTTACTGGTTTCTGACTCTCTATGCTCTCTTCCCTTTTGATTCTGCATAACTACTTGACTTTGTTGACTACTGTGCTTCGAGTAGATCTCTTTTACTACTGAATCCTAGCTTATTCGTGCTACTACTATTTGTTTGTGTTGCTTCTTTGTGTCAACATGTTTGACGCTGCATACCTGTTCATTCCTTGCTATTTATATGTTGAGGTGTAGAATCTTGACCCTTTCTTGATTGATTCTGACTCCTTCAATGTTGCGACTGATTACAAAAGGTTTTATTATTAACCCTAATTGTATTCGTTTGTTTAAATTAATTGATTCCCCTCCTTTATTTACTGTGGTGTCTTACCTTGCTGAATCCTTTCCCAAAATTAAGCATGTTTTGTACTTAGACTTGATTATTTACTTCATGCTTTTACTGCCCCCTTATATGGCAATAATCAATCTGTTCCAAATTAATTTCTTTCCTTAATTAAAACCTGTTAGTATCCGCTGAGCAGTGATTCCTTAATTAAAGGGAATCACTTGTGTTAATTGATTGTGATTGTGATTATTTCCATGTTTGTGTTAGGACTTTACTTATTACCTTAGTTTCTACTCGTTTTCAAAACTATAAATACCCTACCCTCTCTTCTTTTAAAGGGATGAACAATTTAAGTTCAGAGCACACACTTACACTCAAAAACTCTCTCTTTCTTTACTGCTACTTGTGCTATTGCTTTGTCTAGCCGGCTGAAAGCCAAGGCTAGACTGTGGAATCTTGCTTACTTTTCCTTACTGCACTTTGCTTCTCTACTGGTATGTCCTAGTTAATTTTTTAAGCCTCAACAACAACATGTTTCTTTAAGTTGATTCAGTTCCTCATTCTTGTCTACCTCTGCTTATGTTTCTGCAGTCAAGTTATGTTACTAGCATGCTGTAGTATGTTCCCTTTCCCTTTTAAATTAATGCTTACCTATATGTGTACTCTGTCAGTCATTTGCTATGCACTTGCTAGCTTATGAATCCCAAACCCCCATATCCCCTATATGTGTTTGTGTTCCTTTGGATGGTTTGTGTCCATGCCAGCATCAGCTATTGCTGTGCATGACCAAATCAGACCCCTGCTGGGGTTATACAATGAAACCCATAATCCCTTGCCCCTTTGAATGATTTCTGATTCTGTTTCACTACTACAACTGTTTTCAAAACACCCTTTACCACTTACTATTCCCAACCCATTTTTAATAAATCTCTATTCTGCACTTCCATTATACTCTTAGAACCTAGGTTCTGCCCCTCTTGTGTGAGCCTTGCCTCGGGGCCCTTGAGTTCCTTCTGATCTTGGACACATAAGGGCTGGCCCTTCCACACTGCACNAACCCCATAGGATGGAGAATACGAACCCTTGAAAACGTATTTTCCTGATGAAGAAGTATCATTCATAGGAGAAGATATTGCAGAACCCTATGACGGTTGGAGAATGTTCTTCGATGGAGCAGCAAACTTCAAAGGAGTTGGCACAGGAGCAGTCTTGGTATTGGAAACCGGTCAACATTATCTAGTATCTACCAAATTCAGGTTCCCCTGCACCAACAATATGGCCGAGTACGAAGCCTGCATCTTAGGGCTCAAAATGGCCATTAACATGAACGTGCAAGAGCTGCTAGTGATTGGAGATTCAGATTTACTCATACATCAGGTACGAGAGGATTAGGCAACCAAGAACTCCAAGATACTTCCATATCTGCATCACGTACAGGAATTGAGAAGAGGTTCACAAAGACGGAATTCCAACTTCTTCCCAGAATCCAGAATGAGTTCGCCGATGCATTAGCACCCTATCATCTATGATACAGCACCCGGATAAGAATTTCATTGATCCCATTCCAGTGAAAATTCATAATCAGCCAGCTTACTGTGCCTATGTTGAAGAGGAAGCAGACGAAAAGCCTTGGTTTCATGATATCAAGGAATATTTGGCAAAAGGAGAGTACCGGAGCTTGCAATCATACTCAGAAACGTACATTTCGGAGATTGTCCAACAACTTCTTTCACAGAGGAGGAATCCTGTATAGGAGGACTCCTGATTTGGGACTATTAAGATGTGTTGACGCAAAGGAAGCATCCAGGCTACTAGAAGAAATTCATGCTGGGACCTGTGGTCCGCATATGAACGGTTTTGTCTTAGTAAAGAAGATACTCCGGGCTGGCTACTTTTGGATGACTATGGAAACAGACTGCATCTAGTATGTACGGAAATGGCATCGCTGTCAGACACATGCAGACATGATAAAGGTACCTCAAAGAGAGCTCAACATAACAAGTTCACCGTGGCCGTTCGCCGCCTGGGGAATGGACGTCATTGGACCAATCGAGCCTGCCGCTTCCAACGGAAATAGGTTTATCCTAGTGGCAATTGACTATTTCACCAAATGGGTCGAAGCAGCATCTTACAGAGCACTGACCAAGAAAGTCGTGGCAGACTTTGTCCGCGACCGCATTGTTTGTCGATTCGGGATTCCAGAGTCAATCATCACTGATAATGGCTCCAATCTCAACAGCGACTTGATGAAAGCCATGTGTGAGACTTTCAAAATCAGACACAAGAATTCCACAGCTTACAGGCCTCAAATGAATGGAGCCGTGGAAGCCGCCAACAAGAATATCAAGAAGATATTGAGGAAAATGACAGAGAAACATAAACAGTGGCACGAGAAGTTATCATTTGCTCTATTAGGGTATCGCACCATAGTCCGCACATCGACCGGGGCAACCCCTTATATGCTGGTTTACGGTACAGAGGCTGTCATTCCCGCTGAAGTAGAAATTCCTTCTCTAAGGATCATATAGGAAGCCGAGATCAACGACGTAGAGTGGGTGAAGAGTCGTTATGAGCAACTAGCTCTTATAGACGGAAAGAGAATGAACGCAGTTTGCCATGGTCAACTCTATCAGAACAGAATGTCCAGAGCCTTCAACAAAAGAGTCAAGCCAAGACAGTTCACACCGGTGCAGCTGGTGTTGAAGAAAATTTTTCCGCATCAAGATGAAGCCAAAGGGAAGTTCTCTCCCAACTGGAAGGGTCGGTACATGGTTCACCGGGTTTTGACAGGAGGAGCCCTCATACTTGCAGAAATGGACGGAGAAGTTTGGCCAAAGCCGATTAATTTAGATGCAGTCAAGCGTTACTATGTGTAATCTTTACGCTTTCCTTATATGGTGTAAATTGAACTACGCCTGACCTGATTCCGTTTAAGAGGGGATACGTAGGCAGCCCTATGGGTTCGGTCACAATTCAATAAAATTTTCATTTCCCCCCGCAATTGGAAACTGGGGCAGAATTTTGAGGAGGACCCTCAAAATTCTGAAGTAATTTCAGCCGATCGCCGCACGAGCAACAGTCAGAGACGTCAACCCATCCAAACTGGGGCAAAATTTTGAGGAGGACCCTCAAAATTCCGTAGCAAGAGAGGTTGCAATGTCCTGAATTGCGTCACAGTCGGCATTTCATCTCTATTTTAATTATACATTTATGTCATAATTTTACAAAATCATGCATGTTTGTTATTGTAACTGCTTGGTTTAGCAACGCTAACCCCAATGATACAGACGGTATCGCCAGATCAAAGCCGATCAAGCCAAGCAAAGCCAGCGGGGATACGAACTAACCTTCCCCTTTACAAAACTCACGATTTTTCTCTGGATGCAGGCACTAGGATTACGAAATCATTGAACGTACTGTACGTCCATAGAACAAACATTGTTCAAAAATGAGATTCTCTGAACCATTGCACTTACCAACATCTGCTATCAGCACGCACCCATAATGTTCCATATGTCACAATGCTCACAGTAATCACCACGCCGCAATCTGCTATCAGCTAAGAAACTCTACTGTCATTTGCTATTTTATTTCTTGCATAAGGCCACCATTCTACCTTCCAACCTGCACAAGGCTACCATTCTGCCTTCCGAGGTTAAGCTCTACTTCTATCTGCATTTGCATTGCATAAGGCTACCATTCTGCCTTCCAACCTGCATAAGGCTACCATTCTGCCTTCCAACTTGCATAGGCTACATTCTATCTTCCGAGTTAAGCTCTACCTCTATCTGCATTTAGCATTGCATAAGGCTACCGATTCTGCCTTTCCGACGNCACTGTCTCCATCTGCATTTTTTGCATTGCATAAGGCTACCATTCTGCCTTCCGAGATTAAATGCTGTCTCCACCTACATTGCACAGCTGAAAGATCGCCACATTACACGGCTGAAAGATCGCCACATTGCACGGCTGAAATATCGCCACATTGCACGACTGAAAGATCGCCACATTGCACGGCTGAAAGAACGCCACATTGCACGGCTGAAAGATCACCACAATGCACGGCTGAAAGATCGCCACATTTCACGGCTGAAAAATCGCCACATTGCACGGCTGAAAGATCACCACATTGCACGGCTGAAAGATCGCCACATTGCACGGCTGAAAGGTCGCCACATTGCACGGTTGAAAGATCGCCATATGCTATTGCATCCTTCATGGGCTGAAATATCGCCAACCCATCCAAAGGCATCATCGTTCGGAGGCACCATCTTCATAGCCCGATAACACCATGTCATGGCCCGAGGATTTCTTTCAATCTTTTGCATATTATTATTCAATGGCGTCATGGTTCGGAGGCACCATCCTCATAGCCCGAGAAAATCATTTCATGCCCTGCGAATCCTTTATTATACGCTTCATGGCCCAGGACATCATGGTCTAAGGACGTCATCCTAACAGCCCAAAGACATCATTCATGGTCCAACGGGAATTTGCATCATGTCTAAATTTACGCACAATATATGTTTGTATCGCTCATTTGCAGGTAAACCGGCGATGAACAGCTATCCCATCAGGAATGATCCCGCTCTAGTTCCCTCAGCCATATCAGAACCTAACCATTCTCGTAAACCGTCCACTCACCCAGCCCTAGATATTGCGTCCGTTCTTGAAATGTCTTCATCGGTACACTCCGCCAATGGATCCAGAACTACATATGACCTGATTCCTGTAAAACTAGGGATATGTAGGCAGCTCAGAAGCCAGGGTGCGGCCTAAACCTCTTCAAACCGTTTTGCTCGGTCAAAATTGACCATCATATCTTTACCCGAAAACTCTTTCATCCTTCCCGGGTAAAGAGGGACAGCTGTTGATGCCCAATTTTTCCCTATATATTTTCAATATGCAAAATACTTTCAAAGTAGCATATATATGCATATATATGTATGTCCAAATGTTTTACTATTTTTTCATAATTTTTAAAGGTTTTTAAATTGATTTATTTCCCTTTTTCATCCATAAAATCCCAATAATTATGTTCAAGATTATTGTTTTTGATGATTCATTTATTGGATCTTTATATTTATGCCAAAATATGGCTAAGGTAATTTTTGCGTATTTTTACAATTTTATTCAGTATTTTTTAAAGTTAATTGCACATAATTGCAATATTAGCTATTTTTAGGTTTAAATTTGTCTCATATTTATAAAATGGGATCCTATATTTAAATTTTTAATTATATATTATAAATCATTTTAGTGCTTTCAATTTGTTTTCAGAAATTTATCTACTATTTTTATAAATTAAAAGGGAAAAGTGGCTATTTAAATTTTAGCCCAAATTGGGTTTCAATTATAATCCAAATCAGGCCCTAATTACCCCAACCCAATTCTAATTAAACCCCGACCCTATTTCAATTAAACCGACCCAAACCCGGATCCCTACCTACCCTCTTAATCCAGCCCGTTGATCATTCAGATCAACGGCCAGCATTCACCCTTTCCCATTTTTAACCCCTGTAACGACCCCTAAACCAAATCATTTCTCACCACCCGCCGCCTCTGAACCCCTTTCCCTCTCAATTCTCTCTGCAACCTCATATGAACCCTAGCCGCCGCCACCTAATTCCACCCTAATCCACCTCAATCCCCACCTAATCCATGGTCTCCTATGGCCATTTGAGGTGTATACCGGCCTCCTGCATCTCATGGTGGCCCGTTTGTGCGATTTCATGGCCAGATCTCAAAGAGATCTGGTCCATCCCTTGCTCAACATCCATTCATGGCCTTTCTCCGGCCATCCCTGGTCTTTCTCCGACCATCCGTGGCCGTTCAAGTGAGATCTTTGACTTTTCTGGCTAGATCGGTAACTTTCAAGGTCTTTCTCACTTTTTCTGGGTTTTCTGAAACCCTAGCTCTAAGAACTTTCAATTTTCTTTCAGATCTATCTTAGATCTGTGCTTAATATGAACTTCTTAAGTGTTTTTCAAAGATTCTCCGATTTCTTTCAAAGTGACACTTCATTTTTCAACGATTAGGGTTTCTCTTAACTTCTTATTAAAGACCGCTTCTCTGATTTTTTGGTGTTGTTTCATGATTTCACTATGTTCATACAACTTGTTTATGCTTTCCTTCTATTTGATTCAGCATGTTGAAAACCCTAGGTCTTTTGGTCTTATCCGAGTTCTGAAACTATCCTTGTTTGTTTGAGTGTATACTTGTTCGATTAAGTTCTTTTCCTTGTTTGACTTATCTGATTCTGAGTTCCTATCATCTCTTAAGCTTGACTATTGTTAAAGCCCTAATTTCTTAAAAGGTTTTCCTCACTTATTGTTACTGTGAGACCTTTACTGGTTTCTGACTCTCTATGCTCTCTTCCCTTTTGATTCTGCGTAACTACTTGACTTTGTTGACTACTGTGCTTCGAGTAGATCTCTTTTACTGCAGTCAAGTTATGTTACTAGCATGCTGTAGTATGTTTCTACAGTCAAGTTATGTTACTAGCATGCTGTAGTATGTTCCCTTTCCCTTTTAAATTAATGCTTACCTATATGTGTACTCTGTCAGTCATTTGCTATGCACTTGCTACCTTATGAATCCCAAACCCCCATATCCCCTATATGTGTTTGTGTTCCTTTGGATGGTTTGTGTCCATGCCAGCATCAGCTATTGCTGTGCATGACCAAATCAGACCCCTGCTGGGGTTATACAATGAAACCCATAATCCCTTGCCCCTTTGAATGATTTCTGATTCTGTTTCACTACTACAACTGTTTTCAAAACACCCTTTACCACTTATTATTCCCAACTCATTTTTAATAAATCTCTATTCTGCACTTCCATTATACTCTTAGAACCTAGGTTCTGCCCCTCTTGTGTGAGCCTTGCCTCGGGACCCTTGAGTTCCTTCTGATCTTGGACACATAAGGGCTGGCCCTTCCACACTGCACTCATTCTATTTGGTTATTTAAACCTAGGTGTGAGCACTGCCCGGGATCCCCTGAGATCCTTAGGGAGCTTTGACACACTCAGGTATGAGAAAGGCTTTGAAACATTGGCATTGAAGTGATTAATTATATAACTCAGATAGGAAGTCAAGATTAGGCTTCTTTTGGTTGTAATTTCTTATTTCTGCACTTCTTTGGTAATTCAATCATTGGGACCGTAATAATTTGTAAACAATATCCGGGGATTAGTAAAAAGGGTGGGTAGATTGGGTACATAACATGCCTATAGGGTCTATTTGCTTCAAGTCTGGTCTGTTAGATAACATGCCTATAGGATCCGTGCTTTGTTTAAAATAAATTCTGCATGCTTCACTTTCACTTAACTAGAACTCATGTCTATAGGACATAAGTGGCTTTAATAATAGGTAACATGCCTATAGGGTTAAAAACCAGCTCTACAATTAGATATCATGCCTATAGGATGTAAAGTAATTGAAGCTCAACTTTCGTTACAGCATGTGTCCAAACTCGTTTCCTTTAGAAATCACGCCTATAAGTCCCAAGTCAGCTTTCACACACCTAGATACCATGCCTATAGGATCTAAATAGCTATAATAGAAATCATGCCTATAGAATTTAAAATAATTTAGTTGGAAAAGCCGTCTAGTTCATGTTATTATTCTGAATTGGATTAATTTAGTAATCTGCCGCTTCTTTAATAAGTTTCTCAAACACTGCCTCGACTTAATACCGTTAGAAAGCATGTCTATAGGATCTCAAGTTGTCTGCTTAAAATTAATCACTGCTCTACTGCATTCCTAATCAATATAGATATCGTGCTCATAGGATATCATTATTACGCCTAGGCAAGCCTTAGGTAACTACTTGAATAAAACTGGAACTGCCTTCGTTAATTATCACTTGCTACAACCAACAGGCAGGCCTGATTCGGACTTCTTATCTGAGCTATATAATGAATCTGGTTCTGACTCAAATCCCCTGCTTTAGGACTTAAAAAATTCAGACTTTAACTGTGTTTGAGTCGTGCTATTTATATGCATTATTTGCGGAGGTTTATATGAGCCTTCTAATTGCTTACATGTTTCCCCTTTAAATGCAGTCCTACGTGTTTTTGTATGTCGCCTTAGCCTTTTTACCTTTAAACCTAAGAGTCAGCCTAAAATCCTCCCTCTTGTAGGAATAGTAGTCCTAAAATTCCTCCGGGACTGATAGGAATGGGACGGGTAATAGCACGCAATAGAGGTCGAGACCAATCCGCGCTTTAATACCTTTACGGGGTGGGAAGGGTAGATATGGATATGATGACCGGTGCGCTAATACCACGTGTAGCCCCTCTTTTGAGGAGTGATTACCGGGTATTGCATTGATGTGATCCATATTATAAACAAACCTAGGACCCCTTTACATTCATCAGCTTGCTTAGATTATAACTCTTTTCGACACCCTGCTTTATTTAATCGTTTTCAAACACTTGTGTATTTAAAATCCCCTATTATTTGAGCCTTGTTTGTTTACTTGTTAATTGCACAAATTCACAAAACTATCTGGCCGGGAACCACACTAGTGGATCCTGAGGGGTGCCTAACACCTTCCCCTTGGGATAATTTCAAGCCCTTACCCTATCTCTGGTTATCAAACGTAGTTGTAGTTGAACCCCATAGGTACCCTAACGCACCTTTAATCGTTAGGTGGCGAATATGAGGCTCTATATGGAAGGCGGTGTAGATCTCCAGTTGGATGGTTCGAGCCGGGTGAGGCTAGGCTTTTGGGTACGGACTTAGTGCAGGATACTTTGGACAAAGTGAAGGTGATTCAGGAGAGGCTTCGCACAACACAGTCGAGACAAAAGAGTTATGCTGACAGGAAGGTTCGTGATGTGTCGTATATGGTTGGGGAGAAGGTTCTACTGAAGGTCTCACCCATGAAGGGTGTTATGAGATTTGGGAAGAAGGGTAAATTGAGTCTTCGGTTCATTGGGCCTTTTGAGGTGCTTCGGAGGATTGGGGAGGTGGCTTATGAGCTTGCTCTTCCACCCAGTTTGTCGAGTGTGCATCCGGTATTTCAGGTTTCTATGCTTCAGAAGTATATTGGAGATCCGTCTCATGTTCTGGATTTTAGCACGGTTCAGTTAGAGGGTGATTTGACCTACGATGTGGAGCCAGTAACTATTTTGGAGCGTCAGGTTCGAAAGTTGAGATTAAAGGATATAGCTTCAGTGAAAGTGCAGTGGAGAGGTCGGCCCGTGGAGGAGGCTACCTAGGAGACCGAGCAGGAGATGCGGAGCAGATATCCCCACCTATTTGAGGCTTCAGATATGTTTCTTGACTCGTTCGAGGACGAATGTTTGTTTACGAGGGGGAGGATGTAACGACCCGGCCAGTCGTTTCATGAGTTACCGCTCCGTTTCCCCTATTTCTGCTTCTTTATGCTATGTTCATCTGTATTATATGGTATTGGGTTAGTCGGTCCGAATTCGGATTGGTTTTTGGAAAGGTTTGAGACACTTAGTCTCTTAAATTGGTCTTTTAGTTGGAAAAGTCAATCGGAAGTTGACTTGTAAGACCACGATCCTGGAAATTGGTTTTTATGATTCGGATAGCTTCGGGAGGTGATTTGGGACTTAGGAGCGTGATCGCAATGTATTTTGGAGGTCCAGGGTAGATTTAGGCTTGAATTGGCGAAATTGGAATTTTGGCGTTTTTCGGTTGGTAGCGGAGATTTTGACATAGGGGACGGAGTGGAATTTCGGAAATTGGAGTAGGTCCGTTGTGTCATTTGTGACGTGTGTGCAAAATTTTAGGTCATTCGGACGAGGTTTGATAGACTTTTTGATCAAAAGCGAAATTCAGAAGTTTTTGGAACCTTAGGCTTGAATTCGATGTTATTTTTTTGTTGATTCGATGTTGTTTTAGGTGTTTCGAAGATTGGTATAAGTTTGGATAGTGGTATATGACTTGTTCGTGCTTTTGGTTGAGGTCTCGGGGGACTCGGGGTGATTTCAGATGGTTGACGGGGAGTTTGGAGTTGGAAATTTACAGCTGAAGCTACTGAATTTTGTCATAACCGCACCTGCTTGGGACTGCAAAAGCAGACTATTAGCTGCAGAAGCGGAATTGGGTGAGAAGAGCTGAAGGCGCAGGTGCGGAAGTAGGGTTGCACCTGCGAGACTGCAGGTGCGGTAGTATATGCGCAGGTGCAGTTTGAGGATTTAAGTGGAAACCGCAGAAGCGGTTGTTTGGCCGCAGAAGCGGCTCCGCAGGTGCGAAAACCCTGGGCCAGAAAGTATATAAGTCCTCCTTCGTGAATTTTTGGTTATTCCACCATTTTCACATATGGGTTTGAGCTTGAGGGAGCATTTTGAAGAGGGATTTCAAGGGGATTTCGTGGAGGTAAGGTTTTTGGACCCTAAACTTGTTTTTATGATGGTTTTTGATTGATTAACCTTGAAATCTATGGAAATTAGTAGCAAAAATTGGGGGTTTAGGGCTTGGAAATTGGAGACCTTACTCTAGGGATTTGAGGGGTCATTTGTGGTCGGATTTTGGTATTTTTGGTATGTATGGGCTCGTGGGAGGATAAGGATTTTACTGATGTAATTTTTATCGGATTCCGAGACGTGGGCCCGGGGGTCGGGTTTGGTCAATTTCGGAATTTGTGTTTTAATTTGATTATTTTCGCATGGGCTTCGTTCCCTTAGCATATTCTAATGTTATGATTCTGATTTTGGGTAGATTCGACGCGAGTTGAGGCGGAGTCGAGAGGCAAGGGCGTCGCGGAGTAGTATTTCATCCGGTTTTAGGTAAGTAACGATTGTACATCTAGACTTGAGGGTATGAAACCCCGGTATTTCGTATTGTTTGATAAATGATGTGACACACATGCTAGGTGACGAGCGTGTGGGCGTGCACTGGTAGGGATTGTGACTTGGTCCGTCCTGTAGCGGCTATTAGGTCGCGTGTTTGATTTGAAATCATATTTTATTCCGTATTTTAGAGTTTTATAATATATCTTGGGCTGTGCGCCGTGTTTGGGGCCTTGTGACGACCTGTTTAGACCCTTAGGGTTATTTTTACTACTTTCCCACTCTATTTGATTTGAAAGCATATCCTCAATCATGTTTTACCTGTTTATTGTTTGAAACCGGTTTCATTACTATACTTCTTAATATAGGAAGTCTGTTTGGGCTGAGTTCCCTGATTTTCACCGATATTCCCGAGTGGCCATGAGGTTAATGACTGAGAGAGGTTGAGGACCTAATGGTGAGGATTATATATACAATATGGATCGGGCTGCACGCCGCAACGATATTGTATATATATATATATATATATATATATATATGTATATATATATGGATCGGGCTGTACGCCGCAGCAATATGTATTGGATTGGGCTGCGCGCCGCAGCGATATGACGCTTGGGCTGTAGGAGCCCCTTTGGAGTCTTTACACCCCCAGTGAGCGTAGTCGACTATATATATATATATTGGATCGGGCTGCACGCCGCAGCGATTATTATATATATATATTGGAGCGGGCTGCACGCCGCAGCGATTATTATTATTATTATTACTACTATGAGCTAATTATTAAGCTGGAGTGCTGAGAGTGGGTACTATGTGACAAGAGCTGAGTCACGAGTGTCTGAGAGGCTTGCCGAGGGGCTATACTTATGAGTGATATTTTGCCCGAGGGGCCTGTTTATGATATTTACTGTTTTCGCTCTTCTTTTATACTAGCCTCTATTGAAGAGGTTGAATAAATGATTTCAAAGACTTTGATTTAAACTTGAGTTTTTACAAGTTAAATTGATTATTGAACTGCAGATTTTTACTTGATATTTCTGTTGAGATTTTCTGATATATGATTTTTAAATGCTCGTCACCACACTCAGACTTTATGTACATTAGTTACTTAGTGAGTTGGCGTACTCACATTACTCCCTGCACCTTGTGTGCAGATCCAGGTGCTCATGCATCAGAGTGAGAGCTTCCAGCACTCTCGGAGTATTTCCGGAGATCACAAGGTAGCTGCACGGCGTTCGCAGCCCTGCTTTCCTCCTTCATATCTTAGTATTCTGTTATTTCAGACTTATGATGTATTATTCAGTTAGTTTTGAGTTGTATTTAGAGGCTTTTGACCAGTGACACCAAATTTGTTGGGCTGTGTTTGTATTTTGTACTGGTTTTCCGTATATTCTGTTTTATTCATCTATTTCATATGACGAATTTGAGACTTATTTGATACTAGATAAATGATTTTTATAAAAGATTTTGTTGTGGTAAATGTTTGGTTGGCTTGCCTAGTACTGTGATAGGCGCCATCACGACCGGGGTATTTGGGGCCGTGACAATGAAACCCCGAATTACGTGTTATGTGATTGGTGTTGCAGTGATGAACATGCTAGGTGACGGGCTGATGGCAGGCTATCATCTCATGTTTTAATCGCTTATTGTACTCTAATGCACTGCACTTTACTTGCGTTTGAGCTTTAATTTCTAGTGTTTTGCACTTATTGTGTGTTTTATGCCTTGTAGGAGTTATTCCGAGTGATTTAGATGTTATGGAGCTAATTAGAGATACTTGGAGCTTTGAACCTTGAGTAAGAGCCCAAAGGATTAAGCCGGGATCGCGTTCGGGGGGTCGAGAACCACATCCGGACTTCAAAAATCAAGCGAAAAAAGCAAACTCTGAAAAATTTGCACTAATGCGACGCAGTAGGGGATGCATAGTGCGATGTAGCAGTGTGTTTTGCTGCCTGGATGAAAATTGATTGCTCTCTGAATATCCCCGCTAATTCCCCGCATGTAGCGTATCCCCATGCGGCGCGCCTGTGCAAAGTTTATAAAGCGATTGTCTTATTTCGGCTAGGAGAATGTGGTTTCATCTGGGCCTGACCCTACTTGGTTCAAATACATGGAAAAACGTTATTTTTTGAACTTTTGACATACTTTAGACCTAAGGAAGCTAAGGAGGAGTGGGAGGAGCAAAAGCACAAGGATTTCATCATTCCTTCCTCACTCAAGACCCGAGTTTGGATTGAATTTATGTTTTTCTATCTTTCAATTATATTTGTGATGAATTACTCCATGTCTATGGTGTAGTTCCCTTTAGGGATTGATGGATTTGGTATTTTGATTATTGTTTGTGTATTATAACTCTAGTTTTATATATTTTTAGCATTTTTAGATGATTTAATTGTTGCATCAATATTCACTTGTTTATGTAATCGAGAGAGGCATAACTTGTGATATTCTTGCATTATATTGTTGGTTGAGATCATTAATTCTTCTTAGTAATTGGCAGAGGCTAGTTGAATCATTAATTACACCGAGTTAATAGGATAATCGAGAAAGGTTCTCCTAAAGACCAATCCACTATGCATTCTTGCGTATCTTCACAAAGCTTAAACTGGTTCATCTCGTGTCGTTGAGATTTATTCGAGAGATGAGTTTTAACTAAATGTTTGAACAAATAATTGAGTGAATTTGAGAGACTCACTTGAACATTAGAAGTGAATTATCTAGAGTTAAATCCCAGATAATTATCTTGCACCTATCCTATCAAAACCTATCTTCTCCCATTGATAACCTTCTTTGCTTATTCCGTGCTTCGATTGTCATTAGTAAATATCTCTAAATTCATAGTTAATTGTTGTATTAATCACATAAATCTCAACTATTGATCATCTTGGATAGCAATCAAGCTAGAAACTACGAGAATACTTTTTAACTCCAATCCATGTGGATACGATATTATAGTATATTATATTTGAGCAGTGAGCATAATTTAAGTGTGTGTAATTTGAGCTCGTCAAATTAGTGATCACAAGTATTGTCTCAGTATGCCACAGGGATGCTTCTATATTATTTGACCCTGGTTCCACTTATTCGTATGTATCATCATATTTTGCTCATTATCTGGATATGTCCCGTGTGTCCTTAATTTTATATGTTCATGTATCTACACCAGTTGGCGATACTATCACTGTGGACCGTGTATATCGGTCGTGTGCAGTGATTATTGGGAGATATGAGACTAGAGTTGATCTCTTATTGCTTAGTATTATCGATTTCAACGTGATTTTGGGCATGGATTGGTTGTCTCCATGTCATGCTATTCTGGATTGTTACTCTAAGAGCGTGACATTGGCGATGCCGAGGTTGCCAAGGATTGAGTTGAGAGGTTTTTTAGATTATGTTCCCAGCAGGGGGTGATTTCTTATTTAAAGGCCCAACGGATGGTTGGGAAGGGTGTCATATTTGGCCTTTGTGAGGGATGTTGGTGCTGATACTCCTACTATTGATTCTATCCCCGTAGTGCGAGACTTCCCGAATGTATTTCCCACAAACGTGCCGGGCAAGCCACCCGACAGGGATATTGATTTTGGTATTGACTTGGAGCCGGGCAGTCAGCCCATTTCTATTCCTCCGTATCATATGGCACCAGCTGAGTTGAAGAAATCGAAAGAGCAGCTTTAGGAGCTTCCTTATAAGGGGTTTATTAGGCCTAGTGTGTCGCCTTGGAGTGCACCTGGTTCTGTTTATAAAGAAGAAGGATGGCACTGTACGGATGTGCATAGACTATAGGCGGTTGAACAAAGTTACAATTAAGAACAAGTATCCTTTGCCGCGTATAGATGATCTATTTGATCAGCTTCAAGGAGCGTAGGTGTTCTCTAAGATTGATTTGAGGTCTAGGTATCACCAGTTGAAGATTCGGGACTCGAATATTCTAAATACGGTATTCAGGACCCGTTATGGTCCCTCTGAGTTCCTTGTGATGTCTTTTGCGCTGACCAACGCCCTAGTAACATTCATGCATCTGATGAACAGTGTATTTTAGCCATATCTTGACTTGTTTGTCATAGTATTCATTGATGATATCTGGTGTGCTCACATAGCCAGGAGGAGCATGCACAACATTTGAGGATTGTACTACAGAGGTTGAAGGAGGAGAAGCTTTATGCCAAGTTCTCCAAGTGTGAGTTTTGGCTCAGTTCAGTGGCATTCTTGGGGCATGTGGTGTCCAGTGAGGGGATTGAGGTGGATCCAAAGAAGATAGAGGCGGTTAGAGTTGGCTCAGACCGTCTTCAGCTACTGAGATTCGGAGCTTTCTTGGCTTGGCCGAATATTATCATCGCTTTGTAGAGGCTTTCTCGTCTATTGCAGCGCCTTTGACCAAATTGATCCAGAAGGGTGCTCTGTTCAGGTGGTCGGATGAGTGAGAGGAGAGCTTTCAAAAGCTCAAGACTGCCTTGACCACAACTCCAGTTCTAGTTTCGCCTTCAGCGTCAGGCTCTTATATAGTGTATTGTGATGCTTCTCGGATTGGTATTGGGTATGTCTTGATGCAGGAGGGTAGAGTGATTGCTTATGCTTCGCATAAGTTGAAGCCCCATCAGAAGAACTACCCTGTCCATGATTTGCAGTTGGCAGCCATCGTCCACGCATTGAAGATTTGGAGGCATTATCTCTATGGTGTGCCTTGTGAAGTATTTACAGATCATCGGAGTCTCCAACACTTGTTCAAAAAGACGCATTTAAATTTGAGGCAGCAGAGATGGTTGGAGCGCTAAAGGACTACGATATCACCATTCTATATCATCCCGGGAAGGCCAATGTGGTGGCCAATGCTTTGAGTAGGAAGGCGGTTAGTATGGGTAGCCTTGTTTTTATTCTTGTCGGTAAGAGACCTCTTGCATCAGATATTCAGGCCTTGGCTAATCAGTTTGTGAGATTAGATGTTTCGGAGCCCAGTCGGGTTCTAGCTTGTGTATTTTCTCGGTCTTCCTTCTATGATTGCATCAGAGAGCGCCAATATGATTATCCCCTTTGCTTTTCCTTAAGGACACGATTCACTATGGTGATGCGAAGGAGGTTACTATTAGAGATGATAGGGTGTTGAGGATGCAGGGTCGGATTTGTGTGCTTTATGTAGATGGGCTGCGTGAGTTGATTCTTGAGGAAGCCCACAGTTTGCGGTATTCCATTCATCCGGTGCCGTAAAGATGTACCAGGAGTTGAGGCAGCACTATTGGTGGAGAAGAATGAAGAAGGATATAGTGGGGTTTGTAGCTCGGTGCCTAAACTGCCAGCAAGTGAAGTACGAGCATCAGAGACTAGGTGGACTACTTCAAAGGCGTGAGATTCCGTAGTGGAAATAGGAGTGTATCACCATGGATTTTGTAGTTGGGATCCTATGGACTTCGAGGATGTTTGATGCTATTTGGGTGATTATGAATCGGTTGACCAATTCCACGCATTTCATTCCAGTTGGGACTACATATTCTTCGGAGCAGTTGGCGGAGATGTATATCTCCTAGATTGTTCGCCTTCACGGTGTGCAAGTGTCCTTCATTTCAGATCGAGGTACGCAGTTTACATTGCAATTTTGGAGAGTAGTGCAGTGAGAGTTAGGCGCACAGGTTGAGTTGAGTACAAAATTTCACCCTGAGATAGACAGACAGTCTGAGCGTACTATTCAGATATTGTAGGATATGCTACGCGATCATGTCATAGATTTATGGGGTTTATGGGGTCAGTTTCTGCTGCTTGCAGAGTTTGCCTACAACAACAGCTACCAATCGAGCATTCAGATGGCTCCATATGAGAGACAGTATCGGTCTTCGGTGGGATGGTTTAAGCCGGGTGAGTCTAGGCTATTGGGTACTGACTTAGTTCAGGATGCTTTGGACAAGGTTAAGTTGATTCAGGATCGGCTTCACACGGTGCAGTCTAGCCAGAAGAGTGAGCCAATCGGAAGGTTCGTGATGTTACTTACATGGTTTGGGAGAAGTTACTACTCAGAGTTTCACCCATGAATGGTGTTATGAGGTTCCGGAAGAAGGACAAGTTGAGCCCTCAGTACATTGGTCTTTTTGAGGTGCTTCAGAGGATTGGGGAGGTGGATTACAAGTTTGCCTTGCCGCCTAGTTTGTCGAGTGTTCATCCAGTGTTTCATGTTTCTATGCCTCGGAAGTATGCTGATGATCCATCTCATGTTTTGGACTTCAGCGCGATTCATTTGGATGGTGATTTGACTTATGATGTGGAGCCGCTGACAATTTTAGATCGGTAGGTTCGAAATTTGAGGTTAAAGAACATAGTTTTAGTGAAGGTAAAGTGGAGAGGTTAGCCAGTTGAGGAGGCTACTTGGGAGATCGAGCGGGAGATGCGGAGTAGATATCCACGCCTATTTGAGAGTCCAGGTATGTTTTTAGACCCGTTCGAGGACGAACATTTGTCTAAGAGGGGAGGATGTAACGACCCGGTCGTTTTGAGTGTTGTAGCCCCGCTAGCCCATTTACTGCTTATTTTATGCTCAATTATCGTTATGTGACTTGTTGGGGTAGTTGGGTTCCAGGGATGTTTCGGAATGAGTTGAGACACTTAGTCTCAAGGTTGGAAGCTTAAGTTGAAAATATTAACCGGATGTTGACTTACGTGTAAATTGCTCCGGAATGGAGTTTTGATGGTTCTGATAGCTCCGTTGGGTGATTTTGGAATTAGGAGTGTGTCCGGATAGTAATTTGGGGGTCCGTAGTTGATTTATGTCTGAAAGGGCGAAAGTTGGAAAATTAGATGTTTTGGAAATTGAGAAGTTTGACCGAGAGTTGACTTTGTGGTTACCGAGCTCAGATTTTGGTTCCGGAAGTTGGAGTAGGCCTGTTGTATCATTTATGACTTGTGTGCAAAGTTTGAGTTCAATCAGACTTGATTTGATAGGTTTCGGCATCGAATGTAGAAGTTAGAAGTTCATAAGTTCATTAGGCTTGAATTGATACATGACTCGTGGTTTTAGCGCTGTTTGATGTGATTTGACGCTTTGCGCGAGTTCGTACGATGTTTTAGGGCTTGTTGGTATGTTTAGTTGAGGTCCCGGGGGCGTTGGGTGGATTTCTGACGGTTATCGAAGTGGAATTTGACTTGGAGAAATGGCTGAAGTCTGCTGAAGTTTGCTGGTGTTCAAGTCTGGGATCCTTATACGCGGTTGCGTGGGAAGGTCCGCGATCGCGTAGGCTAATTTGGGCAGCTGAGGTTTTGTTCTAAGCGATCCCGAGTGTTTGGTAATTTGGGCAGGAGTTGGCCACGCACGTTATTCTATGCGAACGCGTGGGTGTGAAAAGGTATTGCATCGCGTTCGCGTGGACTTGTCCTCGTTCGCGTAGGGTTAAGTTTGGTTGCTTAGGATTTGTGCTGCGATCACGAAGAAGGGCATCTGGGCAGACTTACATATTTCAAATCGAGGGTTTGAGTTTATTTCACAATTTAATTTTGGGAGCTCGGATTGAGGCTAATCTTGGAGTGAACGGGGTAAGTGATTCTTACTTAGTTTCATTTAAATTACATGAATATAACCTTGATTTCATCATTCAATTAGTGATTTGGGTTGAAAATCTGTTAAAAATGGAGAAAACTTCCTAGGCCGAATTTTGGGGATTTGAGCGGGATTTTGGTGTCGGATTTGAGTAATTTTGGTATGGTTGGACTCGTGGTTAAATGAATGTTCGTATTTTGTAACTTTTATCGGATTTCGAGATGTGGGCCCAGGTTTGACTTTTGAGCTAACTTTTTGACTTTTGATTACGACTTAGTATTTTCATATGGAATTGATTCCTGTAGCTTGAGTTGATTGTGTCGAATTATTTGTGGCTAGGTTCGAGTCATTCAGAAGTCGATTCGCGAGGCAAGGGCTTGTTGGAGTAGAGATTTGCACGGTTTGAGGTTATGTGATTAGTGTTGAGGTGACGAACATGCTAAGTGACGGGCGTGTGGGCGTGCATCGTAGGAATTGTGACTCTATTGATTCCGTGTAACCGTATAGTTGAATAATCTTGTTGTTATTAGTATATTCTTGATGTGTTAGAGAAATTGAGTTGTGATTCATATTAGAAATCATGCTTAGGTTACATGCTGGTACTGTTGGGACCCACAGAGGTCATGTTGCATGTTCAAATATTTGCTTAATTTGCGATTATGTTCTCAGTCACAGCTATTATTTGCATATCATATCTTAGTCTTTGTTGCCATTTATTGTTACATCATATCATTATTGGTTGGGCTGATTATCTCATTATCATGCTTCTTGTGATCTTGAGAGACTAGAGAGATTGATGACTGAGTGAGACCGAGGGCCTGAGCGTGAGGATATTTATGGGATCGGGCTGCACGCCAGAGCATGCTTTATTGATTCACGTCATGATTGGCTAATTATAGCGCTTGGGATGGATATGCCCCTCCGGATTCTGCACACCAACAGTGAGCGCAAGTCCACTGAGTGCGAGTGCGAGTGCGAGTGCCGAGCGATTGGGAGGTTTGAGTGACTGTGAGAATGGAGTGACTGTGAGGAATGAGTGAATGTGAGGATGGAGTGAATGGGAGGACTGAATGATTGATACTCTGAGAGTATGCATATGATTTCATCACTGTTTTGTATTTTAGTTGGCACACATAACTGACATGTAGATATCGAGATGTATGATTTCTTATTTCAGTTGCACTTGACATATCTTACTTGTTTGAGCTTTAACTGTTAAACTTGCAAGCATGTCTACATTTCTGTATTGTATTTCTATAATTGGACTGTACCTATGAAGCTCGTCACTGCTTTCAGCACAAAGGCTAGACTCGTTACTTATTGAGTTGGTTGTACTCACGCTACACCCTGCAATTCGTGTGCAGATCTAGGTGCTTCTAGGTATGGTGGCTGCTGACTTTGGAGCTACTATTCAGTTCGAAGATCCTCGAGGTAGCTGCTTTGGCGTCCGCAGTTAGGGGTGGGCGCTTGGGCAGTTCGGATTGAACTTAAAATTTTGGTTTGGATTTTCGATTTTAGAATTGAAGAAATGACAATCCAAATCCAATCCAAATAATTTTGGATTGGATTGGATTGGATTTTTTAAATTCGATTTCAGATTAATCTGTTTGGATATTTTGGATTTTCGATTTCGAGTTTATAAGTTGAGATGTTTCTTCTTTTTACAAAAATAAATATCCAAATGAAGTACTCATGTTAAATTGCCTGAAAAGTTCCTCATTCTTAACGCAATCATCCAAATAAAGTATTCAAGTGAAGAAATTATTATCAAGGAAATGCAACAAAGACATTAATACGCCAGATAAGAAGTAGCAATAGTAAAACCATATTCAAATAGAAAATATTATGATAGTAACATATCATTTAATAGTAAATATATGAGATAATATCGAATGGGTAGGGTATTGAACTTATTACTACTGGCATATGGATAATGGACTAAATATAAAGTATAAAAATTTTGAATTTTCAGATATCAAAAAATCTGAAGTACTAAATCCAATATCCAATCCGAAATCCAAAATTTTAAAAAATTAAATCCAAATTCCAATCCCTAATCCGAAAATCCAAACCAAAAATCCAAAGAAATCGGATTTCAGTTTGGATTTCGGGTTGCCCAAACTATGCCCACTCCTATCCGCAGTAGTTGACTCTCCTCCTTTATCATCTAGTTCTATTTGTACTATTTTACTCTCTTAGACGGTGTTTTCAGGCTTTGTTACTGTATAGATGCTCATGTACTCAATGACATTCGGGTTTTGGGAAATTCTGTATTGAGTTGTGACGTTTTCATCTAGTTTTATGAGATTTTTACGTATTTAAACCTATTTCATTATATTTTGAATTTAAAAGTGTTGGTACGTGTGAGTTGTCGACTTGCCTAGTATCATGATAGGCGCCATCACAATGGGTTGAGTTTTGGATCGTGACATTAACTGTACAAGGAATCCTATAGCTAATTAGGGAAAATCTTAGAAACTCGGGGTTGATTGTAATTGGAAACATTCTCGCATGTTTTGACTTTTTCTAAACTAGCTTTCTAAAAGGGTTAATATTTGGTTTCTAAAAGGGATAATTAGGAGGTGCCGATATTCCCATCAGGAAAAAGTTGCTCTGTCACAAATTTCGATGGTCATCAGAACTTGACCACCAATTCTGACGAATCCATAGAATTTTTATTTTACCATAAAGTCCTCGCGAATCAATTCCAAATGATTCCAGATTTAATATTTAATATTCTAATACCGATTCCAATAATAACTAATGGCTAAATTCAACCCTAACTTCCAAAATTAATAACTCGTGTTGTCTTCTTCAACAAGTTTTTTTCAAACTCAATAATCCATTAATGATGTTCTTCAATTTTTTTTAATTTTCTTCAACCAAATTATCAGGAATAGACAATATACGCTCAATAGAATATTACCCATTTAATTCAAATTATCAAGCTAAAAAGATTACCCACTTTTCAAGCTAAAAAATCCAATAATGATGTTCTTCAATTTGCTTCAACCAAATTATCAGGAATAGACAATATAAGCTCAACAGAATATTACCTACTTAATTCAAACCACAAATAAGCAACGACTTTTGTTTACCTTAAAATCGAATAACAATTAAACTTATATTATGATTTTAAGGATATGTGGTTCAAACCAATGCCAATTGATAAACAAGGAATTAAATAGATAAATTAGGAGATAGGACAGATCAAACCATTATGCAAGTAGAGTCTCGACCTCGATCCAAGATGATCTCGATATAGAGCAATAATAATGACAGTAAGGAAATGAAACAACAATGATGAACAGTAATGAACGATAAGCAAAAAAGAGCAGTGGATGTATGTATTCTTATAAGTCAGTAATGATGCTTACAAATGAATGTGATCCCTCTTTATATATTAGGGGAGTCCTAAATAAGGTACACTTCTAATTATAGTAGGAAATCATATTAACCGTTGCAGATCGATCCGTTTCGAGATTCACGCCACGATTCTCGACCAATCGCGGATATCTCGTCTTTTCCGTTATCAAGCCATGCCCGCGTCCCTGGAATGCCTCTTTTCGTCTGTCATCGAGGTCGACCTCGGGATGACTCGACATCCTTGATCTTTGACGTGACATTCCTATCTTGACCAACGAATGAAATCGGGTAGCCTTAATTTCCGCCGTATACAGATAGTCCCCTCGTTTCTTAGAGTAAAATGATAAGAAACGACTTGAGCCTTGATTTTCTGGTGACCCTGATAATGATGTCATCCCCGTGACGTATGCGATCGAAGTGACTGAAACGTCCCGTCGGTACAGTTCTCCAAACCATTAATTCTTGCCAGTGACGGTCGGCCACAAGCACCACCGAACCATCACCTTGAGTCAATAAATTCAGGCTCTTTGGTTGAATCAAATTTTACTTTCGCTTGCCATCAAGTTTTTCCTTACTCTCTCCATCTCTTCTCTTTCACCACCCATTGAGTCAACTTAATTAGTTCTAAAAATACAAATTTTCATCTCTTTCTGCTTCCTTCTACCTAAATCAATGGCGAAAACCTCCAAGACTGTCCCACAAAAGGAGAAAGCTTCTTCCTCGTCTTCTCGATCGGCCGGTGACAAAACGCCGGTGGAACCACTCCCTCACGAGTACGTTCCCGGCCCTTGTGTCTTAAAATCCGACTTCAAAGTCGAGAACCCTCCGTCGGTCACTGGCCGATGTGAACACGTGTAGAGATATATCTGCTCGATAAAGGCGAGCCAATTCAAGGCTGTGAAGAGAGACTGTAACTGGGGGGCCGATGTCGTGGTACAAATCCCCGCTCCCGAAGAGAGTATTACCACCCATGTAGAGGGGTTTCTAAGTGTCTACATTTATCCCTTCACATTGGCTCATCTTGACCCAGTTATCGTCGAGTTTTGCAAGAGGTACCAGGTCACCCTCGCCAAGTTCATCCCTCGTTCAGGCGTATAGTGATCATGCTCCGCTTCTTTTCTAGTAAGGCCGAGGGGTTGGAATTCACTCTTAGCCACCTCATACTGTTGTATCGACCTTGACTTTTTCGAGGATTAATCAATCTCAAATGTCGATCAACGAAGTCCTTTTTCGCGAGCATCGATGAGGACAAGGACTGGGGTTGGATGAGCCGGTTCGTGAGGGTAAGGACCTACGACCTCATCCTGTAGGAGAAACTGCCATTCCTCGAGAAGTGGAACCCTGATCCTAAGTAACGTATTACTCATTAGTCTTCGTACTCCATTTTTTGCTTTGTGTAATTCCTTCATCTATTATGCAACGGTCGCTTGGATGCCTTACATGGTCCCCGACCTCGAAGACTGGGTTTGGATGTTAGCCTCGACTTTCTCCCATGCCAAGCGCTGCTGACGTGACTTGTGAAGGGGCAGATGGGAAGCCAAAAATCATGGTAAGTTTATCCTGTAAGCCTTCGATGCCTTTTTCGTAACGTTTCTCCTTATTTATACTTGACTCTATTTTATGCAGGCCTTGGAGATATTGCTGACATGAGGTCGGCCCCGCCTGGGGAAGAGACCTAATCCCCGATTCCAAAATCGGGGAAAGATAACAAGAGGAAAATTGTCTTAATGTCCGAGGACCCCCAACCTAAAAGGGCTTCAATTCACAGACGCAGGAGAAATCTCATCCCTATGGCTATATAGTCGGTCCACCAGCTGGAGGAAGAAGAGGAGGATGAGGGCGATGATTCAGCGTTGGTGGTTCGAGCAAAGAAGCCGGTCGAGGTCGCCAAGCCTTCCAAGTCGAGGGCGATTGTTGAGACCCTCCCTCGTGACGAGGAGGCTTCAAAGAAAGATTCGAGAAAAACCCCCGAATCGCCCGAGGTTGAGATTATCCCTCGACAATCAGCAAATATACAGGAGGGGGCCGGTTCTGAGACCCCTAAGGCTGAACAGGGCGCCCCGAGCGACTCGCTCTGGGCTGTGACACTAGGTCACTCTCCTTATCTACCTGCCTTTTCTGAGGAGGCTATAAGGGATGCTCAGGCTCTATAGATCCCCGACATATGGGGAGTCCCCTATGAAGAGGATCCCTTTCGAGATTGCTTTACCTGGGTTGATGATGCCGTTGATCTTAATGATGCGTCTACCTTTTTGAAGAGGCCCAACGCCTTTTATCTCTAGTAAGTACTAATCCCTGTTGCTGCAATTTTCTTTTCCTTCTTCTTCCTTTAACTTAACTTATAGCTTTCTTCTTATGTAGGCTTTTACCAAGTCTCGGGCCGACTTGAGCCAATGCGAACTCGAGCTCCAGAAGACCTCGGAGGAGAGGAATGCTTTGAAGCTCCTTTGCATCCAAACGGATGAAGAGCTCAGGGACCTTTGAGCGGATTCGACAGAGGCTTGTAAGGAAGAGGCCGAGCTAGATGAGCAGGTAACTATCCTTTTGAAAGAGTACGGACTCGACCCAACGGTGGAGGCTAATACTTCTATATCTCAGTTGCAGCAAAAGCTGGAAAGGATCGAGCTTTTCCAGGGCAAAGTTGATCAAATCAAAGCTGACTGTGATCGGTGGAATGGGAATATGGAGCGACTTGATGTGGAGAAAGAGGCTACCTTGGCCATACTATCATCAGTCGAGGTTCAACTTTGGAGCACTGAAGAGAAAAGCTCAACTCAGGCCAAAAGGATCGAGGAGCTTGTAGCTGAGCTTGCTGACGCCAAGGCGGAGGTCGAAAAGGTGAAGGTCTTAGCTGACAAGTCCATAGCCGTGTACCTGGCTGATGCCGAGGTTTCCCAAAAGCAGTTAAGGGAGGCTTCTGATCGAGAGCGATGGAGCAATAACTTTGCGAAGTTCCAATCGCGGAGGGAGACCCTCAAGGAAATCCATGCTCGAGGTTTTGACCTCTCCAAAAAGATAGCTCAACCTAAGATGCTTAAAACCGATGCCAGGTTGCTTGTCGCCTACGATGATGACGATGATGATGAAGGCAGCCAAGGCGGGTCTGATAACGATGAGGGGCCCGAAGGAGAAGCTTCCTACGAGGGAGAAACCAGCCCCGGGCATATTTAGGATTTTATTTTTCCTTTTCTTTTTTGTAGGATCCCCGTCGGTCCCTTGTACATATTTTTGCCCATATATATAAAGAAATTTTCCCTTTTGAATGCCTTCTCAATTTTTGTCTACAAACACGTTTTTTTCCTTGTAAAACTTTCTCACAATCTTATGCTTTGAACGGTGCGTTCGAGATTTTGGTTTTGGGTGGCTTCCTCGAAGTCACCACAGTTGAGTTCGAATAAGGTTCGAACTTGAAGCATAGGCCCTTTAGGGTTTGTCTCGAATAATGATGAGTCCCCGAGCCATAGTCAAGTCAGTTTTTATTTGGGCTCGGAATAGTCGAACCCTTAGGTTCGGATTGAGCGAGAACAAGATCTCGAACTCTATGTGTATTGGCCCTTAGGCTCTTTAGATTGTGCCAATATGGCCTCTAAAAATGGCTATTATTCCCCTATTTCGACTTAAAATACTTAGTAAATTTTTTTTTATGCCTTAGCATGTGTATTTTTAACCCTTTGGGTTTTTTGAGGGTTCGATGTCGATTGAAACCCCTTTGCTTTTTACGCCTTAGCATGTTTGTGTAATATAATTTGATATCTCTTAAGGTTTTTCGATGGCTGATTTTATCGATGCCCTTTTGATTATTTGCCGAGGGTAGCCTTTTTTAACCGTTTTTTTCCAAGAATTCGAAGGCATATTTTTATTGCGGGATTCGTACGTCTTCGAGTCGCATTAATTAGGCCGTAGCCTTTGGGTATGCCTCTGGGCTTATTCCCAAATATTCGAAGTGTTAGTCCCCGAGAATGATGGCCTTGGCCTATAGATCGAGGGGTGCCTCTTTGAGGTCTTATGAATTCGAGTTTAGATAACTCGAATAGATCGATTGTCGATGACAGTCCCCGAGTGTTCGAGGCATATTTGCGCTTGGCCCTTGAGCAATTTCTCACAAAATCATAAGTATAGAGCTCATATAGAAAGAAACTTTTCTTTGAGACACAAGATGTTTGATATAGAAAGAATGCTTCTTGAAATAATTTATACATGCGTACATGTTTTGCCATCGAGGCTCGACTAATCTATATGGACATGGTTCATTCGACCGTTTGGCCCATTAAAAAGTTTCCCTATCGAGACCCTTTGACATGAAGTAATTTCCTCAAAAATATAACATCCGAGGGTGATGCCCCCCAGTATTCGAGGTTGATTGTAAAGAAGCCTTGGATACTGTTAGATTTTCCTCTGGTAGCACACAATTTTTGCCTCGTTAAAAACCTCGTCGGAAAAACGCATTTGGGATAAAAAACCGATCTAAGGGAAAAAGAGGAAAAAGAGTGCAACGCGTGCTTTAAAACCTAAGGTCCTCGTGTTGAAGAATTTCTCGACGTCTTCGATCGAACACCCGCAATAACTTAGTATCAAATACAAATGGAAAGGGAGAAGGTCCTACCTTATCAATAATACCGTTTCAGGAGTGATATATTCAATTGTTTGGCAATTGTTGCCCCCCCCCCCCCCCCATTGTGCCAAGTTCGTAAGATCCCTTTCCGATGACACCGAGGACCCAATATGGTCCTTCCTGTTTTGGGCTTAGTTTCCCTTCATTCGGATCTCGAGTACTGAAGCTGATTTTCCTCAGAACTAAGTCCCCGATTCTGAAGTGGCAAAGGTTGGTTCTTCTATTATAATATCTCTTGATTCTATGCTTTTGCGCAGCCATCCGAACGAGTGCAGCTTCTCATTTTTCATCCAATAGTTAGAGGCTAGTATTCATTGCCTCGTGATTTGATTCTTTCGTTGCATGTCAAAATCTGGTGCTAGGTTCCCCAACTTCGACTGGAATCAAGGCCTCGGAGCCATATACTAAGGAGAATGGGGTTGCACCCGTACTAGACTTTGATGTTTTTCAATATGCCCAAAAGACTTCGGGTAGAATTTCTTTCTGCTTCCCCTTAGCGTCGTTCAACCTTTTCTTTAAGTTTTGAATGATAGTCTTGTTCATCGATTCGGCCTGTCCGTTCCCACTAGGGTTATACGGTGTTGATAATATCCTTTTTTTATGGTCTTCGAGGAATTTTGTTACTTTGCTGCCGATAAATTGTTTTCAATTTTCACACACTATTTAAGGGGGTATCTCAAATCGACATATGATGTGATCCCAGATGAAGTCTATAACCTCTTTCTCTCTCTCTTTCTCGATCGCCTGTGCTTCAACCCATTTAGAGAAATAGTCAGTCATAAATAAAATGAACTTAGCTTTACCTGGGGCCGTTGGCAGAGGGCCGACAATATCCATCCCCCATTTCATGAATGGCCATGGGGAGAGGACTGAATGAAGTTGTTCTCCGGGCAGATGGATCATCGGTGCAAACCTTTGACATTTATCACATTTTCTAACAAACTCCTTACTGTCTTTTTTCCATGCTATCCCAGTAGTATCCTGCTCTAATGATTTTGTGAATTAGTGATTTGGCGCCGGAGTGGTTCCCACAAGTGCCTTCATGGACCTCTCGTAAAACATAATCGGTGTCTCCTGGTCCTAAACATACTGGCAATGGTCCATCGAATGTCCTTCTGTATAATGTTCCATCTTCAGCCAATGTGAACCGAGCAGATTTGGTTTGTATGGCCCTCAACTATTTAGGGTCCAATGGGAGATTTCCGTTCTTCAAGTATTCAATATATTTATTCCTCCAATCCCAGGTTAAGCTCGTAGAGTTTATCTCGATATGACCTTTCATGATAGGCTATAATTGTGTATTTTAGTCGCTTATTACACTCTAATTTACTGCACTTTAATTGAGTTTGAGCTTTAATCGCTAGTGTTTTGCACTAATGGTGTGTTTTATGCCTTGTAGGAGTGATTCCGAGTTATGGAGATGTTATGGAATGAATTCAAGTGATTTGGAGCTTTAAATTTTGAGTAAAAGTTCAAGGAATTAAGCCGGGATCGTGTTTGGGGGTCAACGGATGATAGTTAGAGCGAACGAAGACTTCAGTAGGCAGATTGCGCACTGTCTAGTAAAATAGATATAACTTTTCTCTCAAATCTCCATTTAGGCTCCACAATGTATGGTTGGAAAGCTAACTCAAAGGACTAAAGCTTTCATGTTTTACATTTTCCCAAATTCGGAACGGAAAAGGGTGAAAAATGCACGAACGCGCGAAGTCGCGCGGTAGTTCGCGCGCGTTAAAGGCTGGGGCAGAATAGTGCGCGAAGAAACGCGCGAAGTCATGCGCGAGCTCGCGCTAGTCACCTGGGAAAAGTGTCCTTTTTCACATTGGAGAAGGTATAATTGTTTGGGCCCAACCCCACTTGGTATATATACATGAGAGAACGTTTTTAGAGTAAATTTTGGACGGGAGAGGACGCCACTTTTGGTGATATCTAACACCACGCTTGGAGGAGGCTTCTAACTAGTTTTTCTTCTCTTCTCTTCCTTTAAATTCATAGTTTATTAGTTCTAGAGTTTTGGGTGCTACATGAACGTTGTAGCTTGAAGCTTGAATTGTTCTTATTATTTTATCATATTGGTTTATTTATTCAATCTTGCGCTTAATTATTTGATTGCATGATCACCAATTGAATACTATCTACGAATCTAGGATTGAACTCAGGAGAGGGAATTCTAGATTGCATATAAGAATGAGTATAGCAAGATATTAACTCTTAGGGGGAGCGGATTTGCGGTTAGGATAGGAATATACCTAATCGCCTTGCTTGGTTATTATACAGGAATTATAAATGCGTTCTTGTTAATCCTAATTCCATAGGAATATAGGCATTAGGTTAGCTTGAATAGGCGAGTTGTACTTCGGGAGAAGGCTACGAGCAATATTAACCCTATCAATCAATAAACCAGATAAACTAATTAGACGATTTAGGTGGAAAACTCAACGGGATTGTTAGCTAACCCATAGCTCTAGAATATTCACTCGTATTGAATTCATCTCTATAATTCGCTAACTTATTTTCTTTGATCTCTTAATTTGTTACTCTAGTTTAATTTTAGTTAAATATTCATACTTTAGGAATTGCTTGAATAGATTAATTGTTTGGTTTAATTTAGTTGATAGTTAATCACAAGTCCCTGTGGGTACGATATCTGGAGTTACAATCCTATATTACTTGTCGACCACGTATACTTGCGTGTGCGTTTGGGAGCAACAAGTTTTTGGCGCCGTTGCCGGGGACTTAGAAATTAACTATTTTAGTAGATTAGATTTTTTACTTTTTTTATCTATTTAAGTTTTTAATTTTAGTCTAGTGTAGTTAGTACAATAATATTTTTTTTACATGGCATCTTTGAACGAAAAGTGGTGGGATAATAAGTATCTTGTTTTTGTGATCCTTGTCCATATTGTAAAGGACCCCACTTGTGGCAATATTGTAAAAACATTCCAAATACCGAGTTATGTGCACCATCTCCATCATGTACTATTTGTGATAGAAATTGGAATAATTGTCCTAAGTGTTGTTATCCTACTCAAATCCCTTCTTATGTTGATTTTAATAATTCTTGTGAGTTTGACAGAAGTAACGAATTGGATGATGTAGAACACGATGTTCGCATTCTTGATATGCATGGGAAATTATTAGAGGAATATGGAGATTTCCGTGAGAAAATTATGAATGAGATGCAACAATTTATAGAAGGAAGAGCTGAACTGGGACAAGAGATCGATCAATTTGGAAGTTCTATTCACGACTTAGAGGCACAATTGAGTGCAAAAGTTGATGCGTGTAACGCCCAACAATTTAGTGATGAGTTGTGTGAAGCTGAAAAAGATCTTCTAGGCCAAATTGAGGAGCTAAAACGAGAATACCAATTATTAGACCAAAATATTATTAATGATGCCGAGGTTGAAGAGTGCGAAATTGAGGATGTCAAAAATAATACAATTTTGGAGTTGGAGCGTATTGGACCTCATTCTAAATATTTTTCAACATTGTGTTTGGTTGGTGACATGGGAATTGATCCAGTCGAGCATATGGAGGAGTCAATGGATGAGGAACAAAGTGCTTATATTCTTAAATTTGTGATGTTAAGGAGACAAAACGACATTCCTCACTTAAGGACCAAGAAGTACAAGATGGGATATCTATTGCTTGGTTCCTTTATTTTCACACCACCGCCCCAGGAACGTGATACAAAAGTTGATGCAAAACTGGGGGCGCAATTCATATCCTCAAAGTGGAAGGAAAAGTTGTGAAAGTGATAGCGTCGTGCCGCGACGTTAAATAAGGCGCTTGTTGGGAGGCAACCCAATTTTTTTTCTTTTCTTTTATTTTATTTTACTGTGTTGATATTTTTTTTTGTAGTATTATTTTTGTATTTTGTAGGAGTAGGTCCATGGAATCAAAGCCAAGAGGCTTGTGCAAAAGCGAGCAGGTGGTTGAAACTTTGTGTGAGGTACCCGCACATGGGATCATACGTGGGAGAAGTCTGAGTATCCCGTGAGCTGCTAATTCTTCGGCGTTTGGCCTACCAGGGAGTTTCTTTTACCCTCTTATTATTTTTAGTGTGCATTGAGGACATTGCACAATTTTAAGTGTGGGGTGAGGAGATTTTCTGAGTGACTTTCTATGCTATTTTAGTAGTTTAATTGAATACTTTTTTTTTTGAAAAGCGGAAAAAAAAATTGGACTATTCCCGACGATGGATCTCTTAGACAGTTTTCTTGAGGGATGTAAGTCTAAAGAGAAAGGACACAAAGATTTTCTTTGTAGATAGTGTAGCAATTCCACCTTGGTTTTTCTTTGTGTCGCGGTTCATTTCCAAGGGTTTTGTTTGAATCGGGTGTAGGTAGTTTTATTTTTTTTAGGAGAGAAGCCATGGTGATGTGAATTGAATTGAATCAATATCTTCTAACTTTGTCATGCCTTGAGAATAGTGAGTACTTTAGTTGTGACGCTTAGGCTCAATTTTGACTCTTGTATAAGTACCTTAAATTGTATGATCTTAACTTTGCTTAACCTCTTTGACTAGAGTGTCTTGATGAGTCCAATCCAGAGTGAGTTATGTGCCATGTGTGTGTAAGGTTTTGTGTTATTCTGTGCATTGCATTCGATGTCTAGAACTTGCCCCGTGTGTTTGCAAAGCGAAATAGTAGTTTTGTTCAGTCTTGGAAGTGATATAGACGTTTCTTTGTTGAGCCATATAAATATTTTACCCGCCTAATTGTTATGTATCATAGTTAACCCCTTTGAGCCTGTAATCCTGATTCTTTGGCAACCTCATTACAAGCCTTACTCATTTGTTTGAATTAACCATCTATTTGAACCTTTTCACCTCTCATGAGCACTTGAATTGTTATGAACTTTGTAAAAGTTAAAGTGTGGGGTGGTTGGTTTGGCTTTTGAGTGGAACTAATGAAATAAGGAGAAAGGTGCACTATTTTGAAAAAAGTAAGAGCCACTTCAATTGAAAAAGAAAAAAAAGGATAGTTGTATTGCTGTGAAAAATATTCTGTGATAGTGGTGACTCTTGATATAATTGTGCTTAAAGAAGTGGGGAGTTAATATATATTGATGTGAAGGTGGAGTTATGGTTTGACATAAGTATGGAGTTTTGAATGTTAAAGTATATGTATTAAAGTGCTTAGGGAGGTGTAGTCACTCTTATATCTAAATGTATCCTACCCGTCCCTTAGCCTACATTACAACCAAATAAAGTCCTACTTGATCCTAGACTGAATGAGCTCGATTAGTAGAGTAGTACACTACGGGCAAGCCTATGGTGCATCTTTTGTGGCATATGAATATTGTTTTTGAGAGTGAGTGAATTCTTTCTATCTTGAGTTCCTAAGTGTTCTTAAATTTTATTGTGGGGGACTACTCTCGTTGGTTGTGTGAGGGCACTTGATTCATGAAGGAAAGGTAATGTCATTGACCTCTATGTTAGAGTAAGTGGGTGAGTTGCGAATAATGCGTGGTACTTGTGAGTCAAATCTTGAGGTGAAGATGTTACACTCTTGTGCTTAGTCTATTTTAAATATTCTTGGTGTAATAAGTTAGGAGAATTGTTTAAAAAGGTCGTGTCTTTATAAAGTGTAGTTTGATGTAGTTTGATTGCTCGAGGACGAGCAATGGTTTAAGTGTGGGGTGTTGATGATAGGCTATAATTGTGTATTTTAGTCTCTTATTACACTCTAATTTACTGCACTTTAATTGAGTTTGAGCTTTAATCGCTAGTGTTTTGCACTAATGGTGTGTTTTATGCCTTGTAGGAGTGATTCCGAGCTATGGAGATGTTATGGAATGAATTCAAGTGTTTGGAGCTTTAAAGTTTGAGTAAAAGTTCAAGGAATTAAGCCGGGATCGTGTTTGGGGGTCAACGGATGATAGTTAGAGCGAACAAAGACTTTAGTAGGCAGATTGTGCACTGTCTAGTAAAATAGATATAACTTTTTTCTCAGAACTCCATTTGGGCTCCACAATATATGGTTGGAAAGCTAACTCAAAGGGCTACAACTTTCATATTTTATGTTTTCCCAAAGTTTGAACGGAACAGGGTGACAAATGCGCGAACGCGCGAAGTTAGCGCGAAGTCGCACGGTAGTTCGAGCGCGTTAAAGGCTTAGGCAGAATGGTGCGCGAAGAAACGCGCGAAGTCATGCGCGAGCTCGCGCTAGTCACCCGGGAAAAGTGTTCTTTTTCACATTTGAGAAGGTATAATTGTTTGGGCCCAACCCTACTTGGTATATATACATGAGAGAACGTTTTTAGAGTAAATTTTGGACGGGAGATGATGCCACTTTTGGTGATATCTAACACCACGCTATGGGCAGTAATGGTTAACTATGGTAATAACAAAATCAATAAAGCCCCAATTCCAAACTAGCTAGGATTGACCACATGAATCCTATGTATCAACTCCGAGTCCAATTCATTTTGCTTGAACAGTAATGATTCACTTTGACAATAATAAGCAATCAACTAATCCTTAATCTCAAATTGATGAAAGAATGTTCAGGAACAAATTAGTCAAGGTCAGCTACAAGGGGCAGACATAGAGTATAAGTTATGGGTTCATCTGAACCTAGTAGCTTCGGCTTGGACCTTGTGTATGCGTTAAGAAAATAAACAAATAATTGATCTCTAACTCAGTAAATCAAATGAGTTGTAGAATCCCGAACTCAAAATAATAAAGTTCAAATCCGGCCTCTATTGGCTACTAGAGTGAATCAGCTAAAAATACGGAAATATGTAGAACAGTTATGTTAGCAAACTACTGGTAATAAATAGGAGGGACCTTTGGAGAAGGGAATAATGTGGTCATATTCAAAGCAAAGGCAGCCTTGACAATTGGCAAAGCGTTTACAGACGACGTTTCCGGCGGAATCTTTGCGCCAGCGTTCGGGATGTCGACCAGGTACAGTCTCCGCCTTGGCCCAGCACATCTTCTTCGCTTCAGNTAGGTGGAAAACTCAACGGGATTGTTAGCTAACCCATAGCTCTAGAATATTCACTCATATTGAATTCGTCTCTATAATTCGCCAACTTATTTTCTTTGATCTCTTAATTTGTTACTCTAGTTTAATTTTAGTTAAATATTTCTACTTTAGGAATCGCTTGAATAGATTAATTGTTTGGTTTAATTTAGTTGATAGTTAATCACAAGTCCCTCTGGGTACGATATCTGGACTTACAATCCTGTATTACTTGTCGACCACGTATACTTGCGTGTGCGTTTGGAAGCAAGTTTTCGATCACAGATCTCGAGTGTTGAACGACAGTCCCCGAGCTGATCTCATTTTCCTCGACCGATGACCCCAGATTTGCAAGTGCATCGGCCTCACTGTCTTGTTGTCGAGGTACATGCTGTAAAGTTAATTCCTTGAAATAGTGCAAAGTCGCTTGCAGCTTGTCCAAATATCTTTGCATTCTATCCTCTCGAACTTTGAAGGTTTTGTTTACTTGGTTCACCACCAGTAAAGAGTCACACTTGGCTTTAATGACTTCTGTTCCTAAGCTTTTAGCTAGCTCGAGACCTGCAATCATGGCCTCGTACTTGGCCTCATTGTTAGTCAACCTAGAAGTTTTGATAGACTGCCTAATAGTGTTACCCGTGGGCGGCTTCAAAATGATGCCTAGCCCAGACCCCTTGACATTTGAAGTACCATTTGTGAAAAGGGTCCATACCCCCGATGATGTGCTTGATTTTAACAAGATTTCTTTTTCAACTTCAGGTACGAGGGATGCCGTGAAATCGGCCACGAAGTCTGCCAAAATTTGAGACTTGATGGCCGTTTGGGATTGATACTCGATATCGTACCCACTGAGTTCGACAGCCCATTTGTCCAATCGGCTCGATTGCTCGGGCTTGCGCAAAATACTATGAAGTGGGTAAGTGGTTAACACGCATATGGGGTGACATTTAAAGTATGGTTTTAACTTTCTAGAAGCGCTTATCAGTGCAAGTGCCAATTTCTCTAAGTGTGGATATCTAGTTTCTGCTTCTCCTAAGGTTCAACTTACATAATAAATGGGAAATTGCGTACCTCTCTCTTCTCGAACTAGGACACCACTTACCGCGATCTTCGATACTGCCTAGTACAAGTAAAGTTTCTCATCTGCCTTTGGAGTGTGAAGTAGCGGCGGGCTCGACAGGTATCGCTTTAATACCTCTAATTATTGTTGGCATTTTTAGGTCCAAGCAAAATCGTTCTTCTTTTTTAGTAGAGAGAAAAATCTGTGGCTTCAATCCGATGAACTCGAGATGAATCGGCCTAAAGCGGCTATCCGTCCAGTCAGCCTCTGCACGGCTTTTACACTGTCCACGATGGTGATGTCTTTGATGGCCTTAATTTTATCGGGGTTGATCTCGATTCCCTGATTTGACACCATGAAGCCCAGGAATTTTCCAGAGCCCACCCCGAAAGCACATTTCTCGGGGTTGAGCTTCATGTTATATTTCCTCAGAATCTCGAATGTTTCCTGCAAATGAGCCAAATGGTCGTCTATGCTCAGGGACTTAACTAGCATGTCATCGATATAAACTTCCATTGACTTACCTATTTGTTCTTCGAACGTTTTATTTACTAGGTGTTGGTAAGTAGCTCCTGCATTTTTTAGCCCGAAGGGAATTACATTATAACAATATGTTGCATACTTGGTGATAAATAAAGTCTTTTCCTGGTAAGAATCTTGTGGCCAGCCGTGGCGTCGATCATGCGGTCGAGGTTAGGCAGTGGAAAACAATCTTTTGGGCATTCCTTGTTTAAATATTTATAATCTACACACATTCTAAGTTTGTTCCCTTTATTAGGGACTACGGCTACATTGGCTAACCATTCGGGATATTTCACCTCACGAATAGACCCTATTTTGAGAAGTTTAGTTACCTCATCCTTTATGAATGCATGCTTTACCTCGGACTGGGGTCTCCTCTTTTGCTTCACTAGTTTGAACCTAGGGTCGAGGCTTAGCCGAGGCATTGTTATCTCCGGTTGGATCCATGTCATGTCTAAATGGGACCAAGAAATACAATTTATGTTATTAATAAGAAATTGAATATGCTTTTTCCTGAGTTCGCGAGTTAATCCCGTTCCCAGGTATACCTTTCGCCCCGGCACGTACTCGATCAATATAACCTCGTCGACCAAAAATATTTCCTTTGCAGCATGCTGCTCCCCGTATAGTGTTTTTACACCGTCCGACGTCGGGAATTTCATCATTTGGTGGAGAGTCGAAGGGACTGCCCTCATATTGTGGATCCAAGGCCTTCCGAGTAGGGCATTTTACCTCATGTCGCCCTCGATCACGTGGAACTTGGTATCTTGAATGATTCCATCCACATTCACTGGTAGAATGATCTCCCCCTTAGTTGTTTCACTAGCCATATTGAAGCCCTTTAAGACCCGAGCTGCGGGCACGATTTGATCTTGCAGGCCGAGCTGCTCCACGACCCTCGATCAGATGATATTCGCCGAGCTACTTGATCCACTAAAACACACTTAACTTGAACTTTATTTAACAAGATAGAAATTACCAGAGCATCATTGTGAGGCTGAGAAATGCCTTCTGTTTCTTCGTCGTTGAATGATAAGGAGCCTCCGGGCACATAATCTCGGATTCATTTTTCCCTAGTGAATGATACCATAGTGCGTTGTTGATACCTAATTTTTCCCCAAAATATTTTAAAATTGCATATATACCTTCAAAATCATGCATAAATAGCAATTGGTATTTTTCTATAATTTTCCTACATTTTATTAGTTTATCTAGCATTTTAGTTCCAATAAATAATTACAAAATCGCATTACAAATGATTTTAAAAGCATTTCTTGATTTAATTTATCATTCATGGTCCTATTTAAACTAAATTATTCCATAATTAGCCAAATTGGCATCATTTGGCTACAATTGCAATAACTTTGCAATTATAGCCCAAGCATATGATTTTATACTATTTTTTGACCAGAAATTAATTATGTGTATTATAAAATATTAAATAATCATTTTTAATTACTTTCTATGCATAAAATTCATTTTGTACAATTATCAGCTATTTTTATAAATTGTTTTATTTAATTTAATTGGGTATTTAACAAATAGCCAATTTCATTTCAATTCTAGCCTAATTAAATCAGACCCAACCCAATTAAAACAGCCCAAACCCCAGGCCCAATCCATCAATCCTACCCGACCCAATCCCTGGTCCAATCTGGACCGTTGATCAATTCTAATCAACGGTCCAGATCCCCCCTTTCCTAATTGAACCTAATAGACTACCCCCCCCCCCCATTCTCTCATTATCTCATCACTCTCCGCCGACACACCCTCCCATTCTCTCTCAAATTCTCTCAAGCTCCCTCTGCTAAACCATGGTTCCTCTCACCGACCGTTGGCTCGCCGGTAACAATGGCGGTTCCACAACCACCCCTAGCCTCCATGGCTCCCCCCATGTCGGATTATTGCTACCCTAAGGTCCTCAAGGAACCAGAGGCGGTTCAACTCACCCCCATGATTTTTCATGTCATTCTCAGGCCAATCTTGGCCTGTCCGAGTAAGATCCTGCCATCTCCGGCTAGAACCTGTGATTTTTGAGTCGATTCTCTCTCTTTGGGTTCTCTCTCTGAAACCCTGATTTTGACTCTTGATTTCTAAGATCTGTAACAAGATCTAAGTTTATTTGAGTTGTCTTTACTGTTTTCTTAAGGATTTCTCCGATTTCTTCTAAAACGACTCTTCGTCTTCAAACTAGGGTTTCTCAACCCCTTTTGAAAATGGCTTTTCCTTCTGATTTTAGTATTAATCTATGATTTTCACTATGTTTAAACGTTTATTTGAGTTTTCTCTTTTCATCTGAGTTATTGTGTTGAAAACCCTATGTTTCTTGGTTTTAATCCTGGATTCTGAGTCTATTTTGTGAAAACATGTTCGCTTAATCTGTATATGTGTTTGTTTCTCACGAGCCTTTTGATTCTCTGTGGTTTTACCCCATCTTGTTCATCAATGCCTCTGACTTTTATTTTTTCCACCTATGTCATGTTTATTCTATTAACTCATGCTATGCTCTACATGAATCCCTTATTTTTTATATGATTTTTGCCCTACTCAGCTTCTTAGAGTTCTGATTTTGCTTACTATGTGCTTGTTCTCGTAAAGTTGTGCTAAATCAGTGCTATTTGCTATTTTTGAATCTTTGAACCTCTGTGACTGATCCTTCACCGATTTCTTGTGATATTCTCTACTGATTTCAACCTCTAAATATTTTCTTGCCTTATTTTGTGGTTGACTATGCTATCAAACTGATTTTTAGACATTTTCCTTAATTAGAATTTGTCGAACCTAGCCTCTATTACATGCTCCGTACTATACTTATTTCCTTATATGTCATGTTCAGTCTTACATGATTTCTCCTTATTTGTCATTGCTTATTACCGTTTGATTTTCTTTAATTTCTTAATTAAGGGAAGTACCTATGCTGATTTGGTTATAATTGATACATATTGCTTTAATTACTGCTGAACTATGTTTCCTGCCTTATTTGCTGCCTGTTCTTTAAACTATAAATACCCTGCTTTTCATTAACACAACACACGAACACATTGGTTCAAAAACTCATCTCTCACACAAAAAACATTCTTCTGCTCTCTTTTTCTCCGGTTACTTGCTGTTGTTCTAATTCAGCCGGCTGTAAGCCAAGGCTGATTACTCTACTCTCTTGTTCCTCACTTTATTTTACTATCTTCTTTACCGGTATGTTATGATTTCAATTCAAGTTTCAAAAATAATATGCTTCTTTTACTACTTCAATTCATCCTGTTTCTAGTATGTTTTCACTTATGGTTTTGTTGTTCAACCTGCAATTAATATGTTTACTTCATCACTTTACTGCATACTTCTGAATGTATCCCCTCCCTTAGACTATCATGTTTATGAAATGTTATCCCCCTCCTAGTATACCCCAATATGGCCCTTCCTTACTTATGTTTCTCTGATTTCTGGCATGAACCTCTCTATGCAAAGTAGTTGGCTATCCTTAAGTTATATGATTCTGTGTTAATTCTGAAGTTCCCTACCCCCTTAGCATGTTGCTGATTCTATACTTAAGTGCTCCCGCAACTATGTGTTTATCTATGTGACCTATGTGTCCCCAAATCCCACTACCCCTGTTTGTGGTTGCTGAACCTGCCTTGGTCCTATATTTCTTGGTTATGTATGAACCTGTTTTGGTTGCTATGTTTGGATTGTTGCTTGTTACTCTACTCTCTTTTCAAAACTGTCCTATTGAATAACTCCCTGTGTTGTTTTTTTATAAAACTATTTCAAACAAGTCTCTTTTCAAATTGTTTCCTGCTTAAATCTTTTCAAAACTATGTCAAGCACTCTCACTCTACTCTTAGACCACTATGTTCTGCCCCTTTTATGTGAGCCTTGCCTTGGGACCCTTGAGCTCCCTCTGAACTTTGACACACAAAAGCTGGCCTTTCCACACTGCACTTACTCTGTCTTGGCTATGAAATCTGGGTGTGAGCACTGCCCGGGATCCCTTGAGGTCCTTGGGGAACTCTGACTCACCCGAATATGAGAAAAGGCTATAAAACAACCTTGGAATTTGAGGTTCTGAAATCTGGGCCCGTTTTCAGGCTCTCTATAGTGTAACTTCTTATTTTCTTTTTCTACTTTTGTAATTCATTTCAATATTGGTGTGTATAATTTGTTGTAAACAACTCCGTGGATGGATAGTGGAAAGGGAAGGGGTGACCTATTAAAAGGGTAGAAAATATGTTATTAGGTTTATATTCCTACTTGCGCAATAGAAATCATGCTTAGGACTCATTTCATGCATTAGAGATCATGTTCCCTAGGACTTACACTTACTGTTTTCAGCATGTCCATTTAGCTATCATATCACTTAGAAAATCTTGTGTTGAATGTGTTAATAACCGATGTGTTCTGCGATCATGTTCCTACTGCCATACGCACTTAGAGATCCTGTTTTAAGGCTAAACAACACTAACAAACATATCATCCCTGCATATTCTGGAAATCATGTTCAAACGTTGTAATATTTGTGCATATAGAAAACCTGCTTAGGATTCTGCATCTCTGCGTACTAGATACCATGTCTTTAAGATTTTATATTCGCTTACGCGCGCTTACCAACTATGAATGCACAAAAATCGGAAAGCTGCCTTCTTGTGTATGCTGGCTAATTCTCAATAGGTTTTAAAATCAGTAGGCAAACTGATTAGGTCCTTCTGAGTAATACAACAAATCGGCTATCTTCTTACTTTCTAAAATACACCTAGGTGTCATGCCTTAGGAATCTGAATACTGTCCTTAATTGTGCTTGAGTCGTGCTGCTTATGTGTTTGTTTGAGGAGGAAACTCTGAGCCTTTTAATTGCTCCCATTTTGTGTGAAAGTCCTAAATGTTTTAACTGTCGCCTTAGAATATTTGCCTTTTTAAAACCTTAGGGGTACGTTTAGAACCACCTATAGGTAGAGGTACTAACTCCCTCCAGGATCATTAAGAAGGGGCGTGTAGCAGCACGCGTTAGGAATCCGAGACCAACACTCGCTTTGCATGACCAATAAGGGGACAGGAAGGGTAGACATGGATATGATGACCGGTGCGCTAATGCCACGCGTAGCCCCTTTCTAAGGAGTGATTACCGGGCATTGTACTGATGTGATCCTATAGGCTAACCAACCTAGGACACCCCTTTACGTTCGCAAATATACTTAGATTGTACTTCTTTTCTAGCTTTTCATTAACTTTTTTTTTAAACATTTGTGTACTTAAACTTAAATCCCCTACTATTTGAGCCATACTTGTTTATTTGCTAATTGTACAAATCCACAAAAACTGTTTGGCCGGGAACCACACTAGTGGATCCTGAGGGGTGCCTAACACCTTCCCCTTAGGATAATTTCAAGCCCTTACCCTGTCTCTGGTTACCAAACGTAGTTATAAATGAACCCTGTAGGTGCCCTAACACACCTTACATCGTTAGGTGATGACTCTTCAAAAAATACAAACCCCTTTCCCAAAAGGAACGAGTTGTCTCAACCAAAATGTCATAAACCCGATTTCGCGGGAAAAATGGGGCGCGACAGCATGGCGACTCTGCTGGGGATTTTTAGGCTTTTACCATTTCAGACCGTTTTTGTGAATTTGTACCAACCCCCCCCCCCCGCCCTTATGTGCAATTATTTGTTTAATTCCTTTAAGCGTTTAATTTCTTCTTCAAAGGCAAACTGACATATCTTTCTTGTTTCTTCCTCTATAACCGTTTTAAATTATAAAACTGCTGTATTTATCGCTTTCTTAACGTGCAAATACATGACAACATGCTTTTAATTATTGCATAATCATGCTCAACATCATACTCCACTCGTGCCAAACAAAATACTATAGCAACGCTCGATGAGTGGTTGCGCCCTTCCTATATCATTACCCCCTAAATTCGGAAAGACTTATTTGCTGTAAAACTAGTCGATCAATGGTGCAGTCGACGGTTCCGTGCCTTCCCCCTCGAGTTGTCCGCTTGAGGGTACCAGTCTAAAACCCCATAGAAACCTTACTCTGTTATTGTTGTTGCATGCATCATGGTCAAACCTAGCCGGGTCAGTTATGTTGTCCACATAATGATCCTTTAAGATAGCCTTGTCCAAAATTCCTTTGGGTTTCCCTAAACCCAAACGGACATCATCACGTTCTGTGCATTAATTTGGAGAACTAAATGTTGATATGCTGATCATAAATGTATAAATAGTCGAGTATGGTGGGGGTGAGGTCTAACCCTTTTGTCTTGCAGAAAATGAGGCACGAGGTCCCCAGCTTCGGAATAGTTAACATACCCCCACTCTTGCTAGACTGGTGGAAGAATCTTCCATCGGATGATCAGATCAATGAATGGAAAGAAAGGGCCGTCAAGGCTAGCGAAAAGCTAGATTATCTGGAATACAGCCTGTTAGAATTGGAAGGAAAAGTATGGAAAAGAGTCAACGACTGCCAGATCGCTGAAAGAAACAAAAAAGGACATCTAGCGAAGGCGTTCTTACTAATGAGCCTACGCGAGCTGGAGGATTTGATCAACGAGAACGTTCAACATGAGGAAGGTCCTTCTGGGACCAAATAGGCTAGATTTATTCTTGTTTTTTCTTAAAATGTAATAAGGCCAAATGCCAATAGTAACTCATTTTTTATCACTATTTCAGTATCGTTGTGGGATTCGTCTGTTCTTACATTATGAAATGAGGAATTTATTGGCATTAAAAGTTCTCCAAATCAATTTGTCGCTGGGCCTACCTCGGGCACAAAGAGGTTCCCAAAATAGGACACGCTTTACATTCCTGCACTATGTGTTTAAATATTGCAATACTTTTTATAATCCTCACTGACTTGATTACCTTTTGTTTTTATTTTTGTTTTCCTTCTTTTTTATTCCCCTCCTGAAAGGTTAGTTCGTGCATTCTGGCATCATCATCTTATTTCACAAGATCCAGGGGCCCTCCACCCACTCCTCCTCTTAGTCCCTCTAAAGGCAAGAACAAAGGCAAGAATAAAATGGAAGATTTAAACAACATCAGGAAGGAGAACACAAGTGAACGAGTAGAGGCCACTAATGGCCAGGGTATTCGGGTTCCTAATGAGAATGTGTCACAGCTTGAACAAAAACTTTTGAAATTCCAGGAAGAGCTCGATCAGGTTCGAAATCTGGCAAACCTGTCATTTTCCCTCAACGCCCTAGACATCAACTTCCCCAACGCTCAAAACCCTACACCTCCTCAAAATATCCCAAAACAGCAGAATCATCCCGTACCTCACCATCACGCTATTCTACCAAAGAACCAATGTAACACCCGCCATACCCCAAACAACACTCCACTACTCATCCCAGAGCCTCAGAACTCCACAAACCCATTTCCATACCCATACACCAGGCCACCATAACAATCCTATCTACGTGGAGACCATGCCACACTCCACCCAACCTATCTCATACACACCTGAGTCTGATGAAAAGGATCTTCTTATCAGGAATTTGGCCGAGGAACTTAAGAAACTAACCGGCTAGATTCAGGACGTCGAGGGACGAAGGAAGCTGGGTGGAGAAACTTACCACCACATTGAACAGGTCAATGCTATCGACAAAAACAAATGGTGGGATAGCAAAATCGAGAGCATACTGAGTTGGAGTGGGTACGAGCCTGGCAAAGGGATCGGCAAGAACCTCCAAGGAATCTCTAAACCCATAAAACTCAAGAAACATGGCACTACCTTCGGTTTGGGATATGAATACACCTGGGAAGAATTCAATAGCTGGTCGCCACCATGGCGCGGTCCTTACTACCCACTAGAGCAGCCAATATCGCATCTGGAGCAGACCTTCCAACAGGCCGACATTATTTATGGGTCAGATGAAGAAGAAGCACTTGCACCAGTGAAGAACTTGTTTCTAGAGGACAGTGATATGGACTGTTGCATTATTCTCGAGGAGGAGGGGGAGGAAGGCCCTTCCATACAGGCTGTGAGCAGAGGGGCACATCTCAAGAATTGGACCATCAGGACAACCAAAGCCCGACGAGCCTCAGGGTAGCAAGGCTAAAACAAGTATTATTCACTGTTTTATTTACTAAATGATTTTCTTTTCGCATTTTTCAATTCCCGTAATAAGATCTTCGATGTTTAAAATAATTATTCAATTTATCAAAAGCATTTTTGATTTTTTCTTATGAATTAATATTTATTGCTATTGTTTTCTCTCATTACTTTACCTATACAGCATTACTATTACTTGTCTTGATGAACCAATGACTGTCACATGCAATGTGACAACGTAACAAACGGATATGGATTCAGAGGAAGATGACATACCTGACGAGATTGTCAAAGAAGTTGAGAATTTTGAGAGCAGACCTAAGTCCAACCCGGACGAGACCGAAATTGTCAACCTGGGAGATTCAGAAAACGTCAAGGAAACACGAATCAGCATTCACCTGTCGCCATCAGAGAAGAAAGAATACATAGAATTTCTAAAGGAGTATGAGGACATATTCGCATGGTCGTATGATGACATGACTGGTCTGAGTACGTCTATTGTGGCTCACAAACTGCCAGCCAATCCAATGTGTCCGCCGATAAAGCAAAAGCTCAGAAAGTTCAAGCCCGACATGAGCTTGAAAATCAAGAAAGAAGTCACCAAGCAGATCAACGCCAAGGTTCTCAGGGTAGTAGAATACCCGACGTGGTTAGCCAACATTGTGCCAGTGCCAAAGAAGGATGGGAAAGTCAGAGTCTATGTCGACTACCGGGATCTCAACCGGGCCAGTCCGAAAGACGACTTCCCTTTGCCAAATATACACATCCTGATTGACAATTGCGCCAAGCATGAGCTACAGTCATTCAAAGATTGCTTCGCAGGTTATCATCAGATCTGGATGGATGAGGAAGGTGATGAGAAAACGACTTTCATTATGCCATGTGGAGTGTACTTTTACAAGATGATGCCATTCGGCCTGAAGAATGCAAGGGCCACCTACATGAGGGCCATGACTACCATCTTCCATGATATGATACACAAGGAGATCAAGGTATATGTGGATGATGTTATTATCAAGTCCAAGAAGGCCACTGACCACGTAGAAGATCTGAGGAAGTTCATCAATAGACTGCGGAAGTACAACCTGAAATTAAACCCTGCGAAGTGTGCATTTGGGGTCCCTGCTAGGAAATTGCTTGGGTTTATTATGAGCCGCCGAGGAATAGAACTGGATCCATCGAAAGTCAAAGCCATTCAAGAACTACCACCTCCAAGGAACAAGAAAGATGTGATGAGTTTCTTGGGGAGGCTTAACTACATCAGCCGATTCATAGCACAATCTACACTTATATGTGAGCCAATCTTCAAGATGTTAAAGAAGGAAGCCACCACCAAATGGACCAATGACTGCCAAAAGGCATTCGACAAAATCAAGGGGTACCTGTCAACACCAATAGTCTTAGTCCCACCTGAGCCAGGTAGACCCTTATTGCTCTACCTTGCATTGTTAGATGGAGCTTTCAGCTGTGTTCCGGGGTAGCACGATGAAACAGGAAGGAAGGAGCAAGCCATTTATTATCTCAGCAAGAAGTTCACCCCGTACGAGGCCCGGTATTCTCTATTGGAACGCACCTGTTGTGCTTTGACTTGGGTAGCTCAGAAGCTGAGACATTACTTCTGTGCCTATACCACATATCTCATATCGAGAATGGATCCCTTGAAGTACATCTTTCAGAAGCCCATGCCCACCGGCAAGCTAGCCAAGTGGCAAATCCTGTTGAGTGAGTTCGACATTGTTAACGTAACTCAGAAAGCGGTCAAGGGACAGGCACTGGTAGACCACCTTGCTGAAAACCCCGTGGATGGAGAATACGAACCCCTGAAAATGTATTTTCCTAATGAAGAGGTATAATTCATAGGAGAAGACATTGCGGAATCCTGTGACGATTGGAGAATGTTCTTCGATGGAGCAGCGATCTTCAAAGGAGTTGGCATTGGAGCAGTCCTAATATTAGAAACCGGTCAGCATTATTCGGTGTCTGCCAAACTCAGATTCCCTTGCACCAACAATATGGCCGAGTATGAAGCCTGCATCTTAGGACTCAAAATGGCCATTGACATGAACGTTCAAGAGCTGCTAGTGATTGGAGATTCAGACTTACTAATACATCAGGTACGAGGAGAATGGGCAACCAAGAACTCCAAGATACTCCCGTATCTGCACCACGCAGGAATTGAGAATGAGGTTCACGAAGACAGAATTCCAACACGTTCCCAGAATCCAGAATGAATTCGCCGATGCATTGGATACCCTATCATCTACGATACAGCATCCAGACAAGAATTTCATTGATCCCATTCCGGTGAAAATCCATAATCAGCCAGCTTACTCTGCCCATGTTGAAGAAGAAGCAGACGGAAAGCCTTGGTTTCATGATATCAAGGAATATTTGGAAAAAGGAGAGTAACCAGAGCTTGCGAATCCTACTCAGAAACGCACACTTCGGAGATTGTCCAACAACTTCTTTCACAGTGGAGGAATCCTGTATAGGAGGACTCTCGATTTAGGATTATTGAGATATGTCGATGCAAAAGAAGCATCCAAGCTACTGGAGGAAATTCATGTTGGGACCTACGATCCACATAAGAACGGTTTTGTCTTAGCAAAGAAGATACTCCGGGCTGGTTACTTTTAGATGACTATGGAAACGGACTGCATCCAGTATGTCCGAAAATGCCACCACTGTCAGATACATGCAGACATGATAAAGGTACCTCCAAACGAGCTTAATGCAACAAGCTCACCATGGTCGTTCGCCGCATGGGGAATGGACGTTATTAGACCAATCGAGCCTGCCGCTTCCAATGGACACAGGTTCATCCTAGTTGCCATCGACTATTTTACCAAATGGGTCGAAGCAACATCTTACAAAGCAGTGACTAAGAAAGTCGTGGCAGACTTTGTCCGTGGCCGCATTGTTTGTTGATTCGGAATTCCAGAGTCAATTATTACTGGTAATGGCTCTAACCTCAACAGCTACTTGATGAAAGCTATGTGCAAAACTTTCAAGATCAAACACAAGAATTCCACAGCCTACAGATCTCAGATGAATGGAGTTGTAGAGCAGCCAACAAGAATATCAAGAAGATATTGAGGAAAATGATAGAGAAGCATAGACAGTGGCACGAGAAGTTATCATTTGCTCTACTGGGATATTGCACCACAGTCCGCACATCAACCATGGCAACCCCATATATGCTGGTTTACGGTATAGAAGCTATCATTTCCGCTGAGGTAGAAATTCCTTCTCTATGGATCATACAAGAAGCGGAGCTCGGCGACGCAGAGTGGGTAAAAAGTCGTTATGAGCAACTAGCCCTTATAGACGGAAAGAGAATGAATGCAGTCTGCCAGTTCAACTCTATCAGAATAGAATATCCAGAGCCTTCAACAAAAGAGTCAAGCCAAGACAGTTCACACCGGGGCAACTAGTGTTGAAGAAAACTTTTCCGCATCAAGATGAAGCCAAAGGGAAGTTCTCTCCCAACTGGCAGGGTCCATACATGGTCCACCGGGTTTTGACAGGAGGAGCCCTCATACTTGCAGAAATAGATGGAGAAGTCTGGCCAAAGCCGATCAATTCAGATGCAGTCAATCATTACTATGTGTAATCTTTAGGCTTTCCTTATATGATGTAAATTGAACTACGCCTGACCTGATTCCCGTTTAAGAGGGATTACGTAGGCAGCCCTATGGGTTCGGTCACAATTCAATAAAAATTTCATTTCCCCCCGCAATTGGAAACTGGGGCAGAATTTTGAGGACCCTCAAAATTCCGAAGTAATTTCAGCCGATCGCTGCACGAGCAACAGTCAGAAACGTCAACCCATCAAACTGGGGCAGAATTTTGAGGAGGACCCTCAAAATTCCGTAGCGGGAGAGGTTGCAATGTCCTGAACTACGTTACAGTCGTCAGTTCATCTAAAAGCTATTTCTAATTATACATTCATACCATACTTTTACAAAATCATGCATGTTTATTATTGAAACTGCTTTGTTTAGCAACACTACCCCAATGATACAGACGGTATCACCAGATCAAAGCCGAACGAGTCAAGCAAAGCCAGCGGGGATACGAACTAACCTCCCCCTTACAAAACTCACAATTTTTCTTTGGGTGCAGACACTAGGATTGAAAAATCCTTAAACATACTGTACGTCCAGGGGACAAACATTATTCTCAGAACCATTGCACTTGCCAATATTTGCTATCAACACACACCAGTACTGCTCCGTAGTCACAATGCTCCCAGTAATCACAATGCCGCAATCTGCTATCAGCTAAGAAAACTCTACTGTCATGTGTTATTTTATTTCTTGCATAAGGCTACCATTCTGCCTTCCGAGACTAAACGTTGTCTCCATCTGCATTTGCATTGCATAAGGCTACCATTCTGCCTTCCAACTTGCATAAGGCTACCATTTTGCCTTCTGAGACTAGACGCTGTCTCCATCTGTATTTGCATTGCATAAGGCAACCATTCTGCATTCCGAGACTAAATGCTGTCTCCATCTGCATCTGCATTGCATAAGGCTACCATTCGGCTATCTGCATTCTTGCATAAGGCTACTATTCTGCCTTCTGAGACTAAACGATGTCTCTATCTGCATCTGCATTGCATAAGGCTACCATTCTGCCTTCCAACTTGCATAAGGCTACCATTCTGCCTTCCGAGACTAAGGCTGTCTTCGTCTGCATTCTTGCATAAGGCTACCATTCTGCCTTCCGAGGTTAAGCTCTACTTCCATCCGCATTAGCATCTTTGCATAAGGCTACTTTCCTGCCTTTCGAGGCTAAGCTCTGCCTCCAATTTTCTTCGAAACTAAGAGCTATCTAAGGCACTATTTATCTCGCTTTTCTTACGGGCCAAGCTCTGCCCTTCAATTCGCAAGACTAAGCTCTGTCTTGTCCGCATCATACTACTGCATCCTTCATGGGCTGAAATATCGCCAACTCGTCCAAAGGCGTCATCTCTCGGAGGCACCATCTTCATGGCCCGAGAACACCATGTCATGGCCTGAGGATCTCTTTAAATTTTTTTTTTTTGCATATCATTATTCAAAGGCATCATGGTTTGGAGGCACCATCCTCATAGCCCGAGAAAATCATTTCATGGCCTGCGAATCCAGCATCAAACAATCCATGGCCCAGGACATCATGGTCTGAGGACGCCGTTCCTAACCATCCAAAGACAACATTCATGGTCCAACGGGAATTTGCTTCATGTTTAAATTACGCAATATATGCTTGTGTCGTTTATTTGCAGGTAACCCGGCGAGCAACGACTATCCCAACAAGAGCGATCCCGCTCCAGTTTTCCCAGCCATATCCAACCTCACCAATTCCCGTAAATCGTTCAATCACCCGGCCCTAGATGTTGCGTCCACTCTTGAGATGACCTCACCAGCATACTTCGCCGATGAATCCTGAACTACATACGGCCCGATTCTTGTAAAACCAGGGATATGTAGGCAGCTCAGAAGCCAGGGTGCGGCCTAACCTCTCGAACTGTTTCGCTCGATCAAAATTGGCCATCATTTCTTTACCTGAAAACTCTTTCATCCTTTCCGGGTAAAGAGGGGCAGCTGTTGATACCCAATTTTTCCCCAAAATATTTTAAAATTGCATATATACCTTCAAAATCATGCATTAATAGCAATTGGTATTTCTCTATAATATTCTTATATTTTATTAATTTATCTAGCATTTTAGTTCCAATAAATAATTACAAAATGGCATTACAAATGATTTCAAAAGCATTTCTTGATTTAATTTATTATTCATGGTCCTATTTAAACCAAATTATTTCATAATTAGCCAAATTGGCATCATTTGGCTACAATTGCAATAACTTTGCAATTATAGCCCGAGCATATGAGTTTAAACTATTTTTTGACCAGAAATTAATCATGAGTATTTTAAAATATTAAATAATCATTTTTAATTATTTTCTATGCATAAAATTCATTTTGTACAATTACCAGCTATTTTTGTAAATTGTTTTATTTAATTTAATTGGGTATTTAACAAATAGCCAATTTTATTTCATTTCTAGCCTAATTAAATCAGACCTCAACCCAATTAAAACAGCCCAAACCCCAGGCCCAATCCATCAATCCTACCCGACCCAATCCGTGGTCCAATCTGGACCGTTGATCAATTCTAATCAACGGTCCAGATCCCCCCTTTCCTAATTTAACCCTAATACGACTAACCCCCCCCCCCATTCTCTCATTCTCTCATCACTCTCCGCCGACACACCCTCCCATTTTCTCTCAAATTCTCTCAAGCTCCTTCTGCTAAACCATGGTTCCTCTCACTGGCCGTTGGCTCATCGGTAACAATGGCAGTTCCACCACCACCCCTAGCCTCCACGGCTCCCCCCATGCCGATTATTGCTACCCTAAGGTCCTCAAGGAACCAGAGGCGGTTCAACTCACCCCCATGGTTTTTCATGTCATTCTCAGGCCAATCTTGGCCTGTCCGAGTAAGATCCTGCCATCTCCGGCTAGAACCTGTGATTTTTGAGCTGATTCTCTCTCTTTGGGTTCTCTCTCTGAAACTCTGATTTTGACTCTTGATTTCTAAGATCTGTAACAAGATCTGAGTCTATTTGAGTTTTCTTTACTGTTTTCTTAAGGATTTCTCCGATTTCTTCTAAAACGACACTTCGTCTTCAAACTAGGGTTTCTCAACCCCTTTTCAAAATGGCTTTTCCTTCTGATTTTAGTATTAATCTATGATTTTCACTATGTTTAAACGTTTATTTGAGTTTTCTCTTTTTATCTGAGTTATTATGTTGAAAACCCTAAGTTTCTTGGTTTTAATCCTGGATTTTGAGTCTGTTTTGTGATAACATGTTCACTTTCTCACGAGCCTTATGATTCTCTGTGGTTTTACCCCATCTTGTTCATCAGTGCCTCTGACTTTTATTTCTTCCGCCTATGTCATGTTTATTCTATTAACTCATGCTATACTCTACATAAATCCCTTATTTTTTATATGATTTTTGCCCTACTCAACTTCTTAGAGTTCTGATTTTGCTTACTATGTGCTTGTTCTCGTAAAGTTGTGCTAAATTAGTGCTATTTGCTATTTTTGAATCTTTGAACCTCTGTGACTGATCCTTCACTGATTTCTTATGATATTTTCTACTGATTTCAACCTCCAAATATTTTCTTGCCTTATTTTGTGGTTGACTATGCTATCAAATTGATTCTTAGACATTTTCCTTAATTAGAATTTGTCGAATCTAGCCTCTATTACATGCTCTGTACTATGCTTATTTCTTTATATGTCATGTTCAGTCTTACATGATTTCTCCTTATTTGTCACTGCTTACTACTGTTTGATTTTTTTTAATTCCTTAATTAAGGGAAGTACCTATGCTGATTTGGTTCTAATTGATACATATTGCTTTAATTACTGTTGAACTATGTTTCCTGCCTTATTTGCTGCCTGTTCTTTAAACCATAAATACCCTTCTTTTCATTAACAAAACACACGAACACATTGGTTCAAAAACTCATCTCTCACACAAAAAACATTCTTCTGCTCTCTTTTTCTTCGGTTACTTGTTGTTGTCTAAGTCAGCCGGCTGTAAGCCAAGGCTGATTACTCTACTCTCTTGTTCCTCACTTTGTTTTACTATCTTCTTTACCGGTATGTTATGATTTCAATTCAAGTTTCAAAAACAATATGCTTCTTTTACTGCTTCAATTCATCCTGTTTCTAGTATGTTTTCACTTATGGTTTTGTTGTTCAACCTGCAATTAATATGTTTACTTCATCACTTTACTGCATGCTTCTGAATGTATCCCCTCCCTTAGACTATCATGTTTATGAAATGTTATCCCCCTCCTAGTATACCCCAATATGGCCCTTCCTTACTTATGTTTCTCTGATTTCTGGCATGAACCTCTCTATGCAAAGTAGTTGGCTATCCTTAAGTTATATGATTCTGTGTTAATTCTGAAGTTCCCTACCCCCTTAGCATGTTGCTGATTCTATACTTAAGTGCTCCCGCAACTATGTGTTTATCTATGTGACCTATGTGTCCCCAAATCCCACTACCCCTGTTTGTGGTTGCTGAACCTGCCTTGGTCCTATATTTCTTGGTTATGTATGAACCTGTTTTGGTTGCTATGTTTGGACTGTTGCTTGTTACTCTACTCTCTTTTCAAAACTGCCCTATTGAATAACTCCCCATGTTGTTTTTTATAAAACTATTTCAAACAAGTCTCTTTTCAAACTGTTTTCCTGCTTAAATCTTTTCAAAACTATGTCAAGCACTCTCACTCTACTCTTAGACCACTAAGTTCTGCCTCTTTTGTGTGAGCCTTGCCTTGGGACCCTTGAGCTCCCTCTGAACTTTGACACACAAAAGCTGGCCTTTCCACACTGCACTTACTCTGTCTTGGCTATGAAATCTAGGTATGAGCACTGCCCGGGATCCCTTGAGGTCCTTAGGGGAACTCTAACACACCCGGATATGAGAAAGGCTATGAAACAACCTTGGCATTTGAGGTTCTGGAAATCTGGGCCCGTTTTCAGGCTCTCTATAGTGTAACTTCTTATTTTCATTTTCTGCTTTTGTAATTCATTTCAATATTGGTTTGTAATAATTTGTTGTAAACAACTCTGGGGATGGATAGTGGAAAGGGAAGGGGTGACTATGCATGCTTTAGCTATTAAAAGGGTAGAAAATATGTTATTAGGTTTATATTCCTACTTGCGCAATAGAAACCATCCTTAGGACTCATTTCATCATTAGAGATCCTGTTCCCTAGGACTTACACTTACTGTTTTCAGCATGTCCATTTCGCTATCATATCACTTAGAAAATCTTGTGTTGAATGTGTTAATAATCGGTGTTTTCTGCGATCATGTTCCTACTGCCATACGCACTTAGAGATCCTGTTTTAAGGCTAAACAACATTAACAAACATATCATCCTTGCATATTCTGGAAATCATGTTCAAACGCTGTAATATTTGTGCATATAGAAATCTTGCTTAGGATTCTGCATCTCTGCGCATTAGATACCATGTCTTTAAGATTTTATATTCGCTTACGCGCGCTTAGGCCAACTATGAATGCACAAAAGGGGGATAAAACAATTTTACTCAGTTCTTACAATTAACTGGTGATAATTCTATGTGCTGAACACCTAGAATAGCATGTTTAAACAACCTGTTTTCAATCAGTTTTCCTTACTTCTGAGGATTGGTATACTATCTCACACCTAAGCAAGCCTTAGGCAACCGAGCTGTTAAAATCGAAAATCTGCCTTCTTGTGTATGCTGCCTAATTCTCAACAGGTTTTAAAATCAGTAGGCAAACTGATTAGGCCTTTTTGAGTAATACAACAAATCGACTATCTGCTTACTTTCTAAAAAATACCTAGATGTCATGCCTTAAGAATCTGAATACTGTCCTTAACTGTGCTTGAGTCGTGCTGCTTATGTGTTTGTTTGAGGAGGAAACTCTGAGCCTTTTAATTGCTCCCATTTTGTGTGAAAGTCCTAAATGTTTTGACTGTCGCCTTAGAATTTTTGCCTTTTTAAAACCTTAGGGGTACGTCTAGAACCACCTATAGGTAGAGGTCCTAACTCCCTCCAAGATCATTAAGTAGGGACGGGTAGCAGCACGCGATAGGAATCCGAGACCAACACTCGCTTTGTATGACCAAGAAGGGGACGAGAAGGGTAGACATGGATATGATGACCGGTGCGCTAATGCCACGCGTAGCCCCTTTCTAAGGAGTGATTATCGGGCATTGTACTGATGTGATCCTATTGGCTAACCAACCTAGGACACCCCTTTACGTTCGCAAATATGCTTAGATTGTACTTCTTTTCTAGCTTTTCATTAACTTTTTTTTTTAAACATCTGTGTACTTAAACTTAAATCCCCTACTATTTGAGCTATACTTGTTTATTTGCTAATTGTGCAAATCCACAAAAATTATTTGTCCGAGAACCACACTAGTGGATCTTGAGGGGTGCCTAGCACCTTCCCCTTAGGATAATTTCAAGCCCTTATCCTGTCTCTGGTTACCAAACGTAGTTATAAATGAACCCTGTAGGTGCCCTAACGCACCTTAAATCGTTAGGTGGCGACTCATCAAAAAATACAAACCCCTTTCCCAAAAGGAACGAGTTGTCTCAACCAAAATGTCATAAACCTGATTTCGCGAGAAAAACGAGGTGCGACATGCATTTGAATATGGGTCCCTGTGGAATGTCGACCCCACCGACGATCATATGAATGACATGTTGGGGTTCCTGCTGTTCATGTTTCCTTTTGGCATCCCTTTCTCTAAAATGATTCTTGGCTCGATCGCTGAGGAATTCCCAAAGGTGGCCCTCATTGAATAGATAAGCTACCTTCTCGCTTAATTGCCTGCAATCCTCGATCCTGTGACCATGCGTGCCATGATACTTGTACATCAAATCTGGGTTTCTTTGGGAAGGATCGGTCTGTATGGGTCTGGGCCACCTAGTATCTTTGATCCTTCTGATTGCCGAAATAATGCTCGATGCATCGATGCTAAAGTTATATTTTGATAACCGAGGTGCCTATGTGGGATCGGCATGCTTATCAAAACAACTGTTGCTCATAAGTCCCCGAGAATTCTATCCTCGATCACTTCTTCGATCATTCTGGGAGGAATTGCGTTCTGAACCATTGTTCCTTCGATCTGCGGTATATGGTTGATATCGTTCTCTGTTCGACCTTGGCTCCCTGTCGACGTCCCTCTGGGTTTTAACTGCCGACTTATTTGGATGTACTGAACCGAAAGGGGCTACTAATTGGTCGTCCTCGACCCTGATCTTCGATTGATATCGATTGTGCACATTTGCCCAAGTTAGAGCTGGATACTTTATCAAATTTTGTTTCAATTGACGTGATGCTATCGAACTCTGCTCGTTCAACCCTTGGGTGAAAGCTTGAACAGCCCAATCATTTATGACCGGTGGCAACTCTATGCGTTCCATCTGAAATTGGGGTACGAACTCCCTCAGCATTTCATTATGCCTTTGTCTTATCTTGAAAAGGTCTGATTTTCATGTTGCGACCTTTATGGCCCCGGCGTGTGCCTTTACGAAAGAATCTACTAACATGACAAATTAGTCGATGGAATTTGGTGGCAGGTTGTGATACCAAATCATTGTTCCCTTTGATAAAGTTTCCCCAAATTTTTTCAACAAAACAGACTCAATCTCATCATCTTCTAAGTCATTTCCTTTTATTTCACACGTGTACAAAGTGATATGTTCATTAAGATCGGTGGTCCCGTTGTACTTAGGTATGTCTGGCATACGAAACTTCTTAGGAATGGGCTTCGGAGCCGCGCTTTTAGGAAAAGGCTTCTGCACGAACTTTTTCGAGTCCAAACCCTTTAGGATCGGGGGTGCCCCCGGTATCTAATCAACTCGGGATTCGTATGTTTCCACTTTTTTATCATTAGCTCTGATTCTCTTCTCTCCCGACTCAATTCTTTTGGTGAGCTCATCGAGTTTTTTCATTATTGCAGGATTAGTCCCCAATTCGATACCATTCGACCTTTCTGGTACTGGCTCGGTACGACGAGTGATTTCTGGCTCGACCCCCCTTGGAGTCCTATGTTGATTTTGCAGCTGAGCAATAGCGGCCTGTTGAGCCCGTAGCATCTTAAATATCACTTGGAGACTAACTCCTCCGTCTCCTCTGCCCTGTGTACCTTGACCACCAGGGTGGCCTTCCCTGCGTACACTCTCCTCAGGGTCCGCACCTAGGTCTGCATTTAGAGCAACGTGCGAACTGACATCGAATGGATCGGCAACCGGTGATCCCCCGAGATTAGCCAGTGGTACACCGGCTCCTGGAGCAATTACATTGTCATTTTTTCCGTGAAACCCGAGACCATCATCACCATGTGTGGGTGCGTTTTGTGAGTTTGACATGTTTTAACCTGAGAGCAAAATACTTGACAAGAACAAGCGTGAAATAATGTGTGTTATCAGAATCAGCATCGAACAATCACTATTATCCTTAGCCCCACGGTGGATGCCAAACTATTTACCCTAAAATTCGAGTAATAATTAAACTTATATTATGGTTTTAAAGATATGTGATTCAAACCAATGCCAATTAATAAACAATGAACTAAATAGATAAATTAAGAGATAGGAGAGATCAAACCAGTATGCGAATGGAGTCTCGACCTCGATCCAAGATGATCTCGAGATAGAGCAATAATAAAGACAATAAGGAAATGAAACAACAATGATGAACAATAATGACCGATAAGCAAAAAAGAGCAGTGGATGTATGTATTCTTATTAGTCAGTAATGAGGCTTACAAATGAATGGGATCCCTCTTAATATAATATGGGAGTCCTAAATAAGGTACACTTCTAATTATAATAGGAAATCATATTAACATTTAATCAACCGATGTAGATCGATCCGTTCCGAGATTCACGCCACGATTCTCGACCAATCGTGGATATCTCGCCTTTTCCTTTATCAAGCCATGCTCGTGTCCCTCGAAGTCTGCCTCTTTCCGTCCGCCATCGAGGTCGACCTCGGGATGACTCGGCGTCCTAGCTCTTTGACGTGACATTCCTATCTCGACCAACGAATGGAATCGGGTAGCCCCGATTTTATTAATTTCTTACAACACATATTTAATTTTATTTTCCCCCAAATTTATATGTGTGCTCATAATTTATTAAATCAAGGAGAAGTAGAAGATGAAAAAGAATGAGGAAAAAGGAGGAGATGAAGAAGAAGGGAGAAAGGAGAAGATGAGAAATTCTGACGGGAAATCTACATTTGCATAACTTTTCTAAACAGAGTGAAAAGTTATTTCTCATCTTTCTAATTACTCTGTTTCACTTTTAGAATGCAAATTTAACTTTTAGAAAACTTATGCAAATTTTGACTGAAATGTACACTTATAACATCGCTAGCAAAATATAGCTTGAATTAATGGTTAATTTATTGGGGTTTTGATACAGTTACCCACAAAAACAAAACTAGTTACCCTTATCTATCCATTTGTTTTTCTACCCATAAACTAATTACATTTCCTACCCATAGTAGGTTCTGTGGGTAATTTTTTCTTTATTCTCCAATTCTTTTTTATTTCTATGCTTATTTTCTTTTTTTTCTTTTCTCCTTTTCTTTTTTCTCGTTTTCTTCTTATTTTTTTCTTTTTGCCTTTTCTAATTTCATTTAACTTCTTTTTTTTATATTCTTTTTCTCTTCATAATCTAATTTCATTTACTGTTTTCACTATTTTTTATTTTTATTTTTTTTATATTATTACTAATGAAAAATTAAATTGTGTACCAATTAAATGTAGCTAATACAACCAAAAAAATATTAACTAACATATGATACTAGTATAGTATATATATAGCTATACCAACAGGGTATACAATTGTACGCAATGAGTTAAAAAAAAATTAATTCAATTATTAAACTAAAATAATATCAGTTGTCAATAAAAAAATTTTAAAAATTCTAAAAGGATCTAATTGTAAGAGTATACCGTTACATCATATAGCATACTATAATTTATTTTTTGGCATTTTCAATTTGCTCCTCACGCTGGGTAAAAGCTTAAAACAAATTAAAAGGGAAAAGGCAAGTAAATTTACGGGTAATAAGTATACTATTATAGTATATTGTATACTATTACAGTATGTTGTTACAGTATCTTGCATATTATTACAGTATACCATAACAATATATTGTATACTATAATAGTATACTGTTGCAGTATAACTATATACTCCTACAGCATATTGTATACCGTAGCAGTATACTGTAACTGTGTTCTTCGATTTTCAACTGAAAATTTCGATCTCAATCACCTCAAATCAGGTCCAAGTGCTATCAAATTTCAGTATGAACTTCCAGAAGGTACTATAAGAAATATTTAACAGCACCCACTTTGAATCAAACAAGAAATCTTCAAAAATAAAATTGACCTTCAAGCCCAACAATGGTGGATATTCAATCTTGGGAGTGAACTTTTCTCTTCTGAAATTAATCTTGTCGATTTGCCATATTCCTGAATGGAATTGATGTGTTGTTGTGTTTGTTTTGTATGTTTCTTCAAAAATTTTTTTTACTTTTTATACTTCCTCCACCACCTCGTCCATTTGGGAGTTTTGCAGATATATAGGAAGTGAAATTAGCGGGTAAATAGTTTGGGGAGTATGGGTGGGAGTAGTAAATAGTTTAGGTCTGGGCATTAAAGGGTAAATAGTTTAGAATTAATGGGTATAAAGTGAAATTTTCTCTAATTTATATTTGCAATGCCTATACTCATCTAGGCTATACGAAGTAAGCAAGATAAGTACGTGGACATTTTCGTGCACAAGAATGGTAAGGGTTATCAACCTTTTCCGTAAATACGGGATTAGTTAAATTAACTGTAGTGGAGGAGCCATCTTGTCCAATGGTGTCAATTAATATCTCTTCTCCGGAAAATTATATTGTATAGTTAGGTAATTTTTTTTTTTTTGTATATATATATATATATATATATATATATATATATATATATATATATATATATATATATATATATAAATTTTTTTTTATATTTTACCCCTTAGTATAAATTCTGACTCTGATAATAGCTAACTGGGTGTAAAAATAAGAATTATATATACAACAATAGTGTAAATTTTTTTAGTGTAGTTTAACTAATTATAACACTTTTTTTTACCAAGAAAAAGATTATAACACTTCTTCTTTCATTTTTTTTAAATTAACAATTTATGTTTTACAATTAAGTGTAAGGACCAAAGTAGAGGGATCACAACCAAGCAGCCGCCATAAGTAAGGACAAGGATATATAGTCCCTTTCCCAGACCGGGGTTCCAAAAGGCCCGCTTCACGTGGCAAACCTTGTTATTTGTCATGGCTTTTGCTTGTTTGTTTATTGTGGCCACTGTGTAGGCTGTGGCTGTATACTTGTATTTGCCCAAACGTCGCACATTTTTTTGTTTTTATTTGCTTCTTCTCTCTTACATATCACGACACAACTTAAGATTTTGTCATGGATTCCTATTGTCCTTTCCTTAATACTCATTTGTTTCTATTTGCCTTGTCGTTTTTCCGTGATTTTAATTTTAGCTACTTCCTAGTTCCTATACCCCCCTCCCCCTCCCCCCCGGCCCTTTTCCCTTTCTTCTTACGTTCGAGTTTTTTACGACTCTCCGCATGCACTTTTTTTGCCTCTCCCTCATTCCATTTCCCTCTTAATTAAGCCCGTGTAGACGTTTTTACTCAGTTCTTTTTATTTTACTATGTGTCAAGTATATATTCAGCGGTACATTAATTCTACTAGTTTGACTAATATAAATTCGTTTTAGATAAGATTATTAAGGAGAAAGCATGCGTATAATTGAGCTTGAATTCGAGAAGTTGGCTAAGAACAAAGACTGCCCCACCACATTTTTTAGTGGTACAATATGTTCTACCAATTTTGTAGAATTTCATGTCTGGATTCTGGAATTTAAGAGTTTGTTCTGTCTTGCAATTTTTGTTCTGATAGATTGACTAATTGATTCTGAATATTTTCTAGATCTACATGTAAATGTTTAATCTTATCCGTTATAAATATAACGAGAGTATTATCTTTTCATAGACTTTCTCAAACTTCTTTATTTTAATTAGAACAAACATAATCTGATTTCTCTTTTAGAAATGAAAACAATCACTCTTTCAAAAGAAAAAATATAATGTAAATTGTGATTTAAGTGTCATGATGGGGAAATGGTAACACTGATTATGAGGCCAAGGGAATAGTTCCTAGACATCATGAGCATCGTATCTATACATACAGTAACCAATTCATTATATTTAACTTCTACATAAGAATCTGCACGCAGCTTACACTGGCAGCCAGTTAATTTAGAGTAATATTATATCTTCTTGGTGTGGTTGATCACAGCAAAGCAAAGACGATTCATGTAAAGAGAAAAAATAAACCATTTTTATCTTTTTCAGCGCAACAATAATGGGGCCTAGACTTAAGGAGCCATTGTCCATTGCACATGAAAACTCTGAACCACTGTGCAAATCCTTTGTTTTCTTCTTTCCTAACAACAAAATCTTGTTCTTATATGAAAAACGACAATTCATTCTTATTTGTTTTGTTAATTGTGCCACTGTTACAGAAATTACCACGATCGAGTAGCTATACCTAGCTATGTTGTCGGTACTGTAATATAATTTTTTGGTAATAACTGTAATAGTAAATTAAAAGAGAAAGTACAAATTAAGTTACAGCTCCGATGACTTTCTTTATTAATTAATCGATGAGTTAACACAGCCATAAGCAAAAGGACAAGAAAATGTTACCAAGCAGTGATTAATTAGTTAGCTTTTATTAAATCTTTAGAAAACTTTATCTTAGAGTAGTATCATAGAGATCTAGGGTACTAAAGAATACCTTTCCTTTTATGTTGCCATATGAGCTTCTGTAATAATTTATTATCAAATGAATAGAAACAAAGACAATAATTATTCTCATAACCGTAAAAAGAAGAATGGATGGTGATTTGAATTTAATCACTCTAGGTTGGACTCAAATGATAATTTAATTACTTGTTAGATTAGGATGTCAAGCTAGTTGGCAAAGTTTCCATAGCTCTATGTAACGACAAAGAGCAGGACGAATCAGATTGAGCTGGGGTACCACGTTCTTATGAAAACTTTACGATAAGTGGATTAATAAAATATTAGGAATGATTTACTAGAAGTTAAACTTCTCTTGAGCTTAAGATCTTATTCCATTACTCCCTAATATTCCAATATATGATTAGTCTCTACGTCCAACACCTAGAAGATCTAGAGGTTTCGATTAGTCATAACAATTCACACATGACATGGATAGCATTATTTTCTTCAAAGTTTTTGTCCTTTTCGGCAACACTCTGTTTCAATAATGGCCAGGGTTGGGATTGAAATGTTAGGAATTTCAATGTTTACGAATTGTGAACATTCAACGGTTTAACATTTATAAAATCATATCCATGACTTCAGGATGGTAGAAATAATTTCATTATTTTCACAATTAAACGTAAAAAAGGAAAATTGATTAATTAAGAAAACATATACTAATTTTTATCCATTATTAAGTTTGAGTAGGTGTTGGACGGTGATGTTTTTCCTTCTTGAAAATTAAGAAATTAAACTTAACTCTCTTCCCCTTGACTCTTTGTTCCTTTCATATTCTTCAAGAATCTAAAGGGGAGATGGGAGGAGATAGTAGATTAAGGAAGGTTCAATTAGTTGTTACGTATCGTTTACTACTAGAAATACAGCGATTTCCCACGGAAGAATCGGTAGGAAATCGGTGGGAAATTTCAATATTCCCACGAATTTCCCAGGGGAGACGCTCGGTGGGAAAATGGCTGGTGGGAAAATAGTTTCCCACAACATTCGTGGGTAATTCCCAGGAAGTTTCCCACTGAGGGTTTGGTGGGTTCACCTAGTGTAATTTCCCACGAACGTCGTGGGAAAAGTAATAAAAAAAATAATTTAATTTTCTTAAGTTTCCCACCGAATCCGTGGGAAGTATTAAAAATAATTTAATTTTTTTTTTATTTTACCCATGGAAGCAATGGGAAATATGCGTTATTTGGAAATAAACATATGAATATTCCCACGAAAATCAGTGGGAAATATTGATATCCTGGAAAAAAATGCATAAAAATCCCCCGTAGTCAGTGGGAAATCCGTGGGAAATCTGGAAAATATTTTCATGGACAAATTTGTTTTTATAACTACACCACCTGCCAAACAGAAAGTACAACCAACAATACAAGACTAAAACAATTAAGCATTCAAATACCAAATTCAACATGCAATCCAATTCATTTCATAAACAACAACTAATCAATCCATTTCATAATTAATCCAACTAATCCAAAAGTAAAACAAAAACTCAAAAATCCAACATTCAATATTCAACATCCAAATACCATCCAAGACAAGCTAATAAAAGAAACTACTCCTTAGTTATCATCAGATGTTGGAGAACGGGGCACAGGAAATGCACCGGATTCTAAGAGGGAGTTTATCTGAGACATGAGACTTTTAACATCACTAGTGACACGTCTTAATGCATCGTCCTTTCGCCTCATTTCTTCCTCTCTTAGCCTATCTTCTTCCTCCCTTCGCTTTGCCTCTTCTTCCCTTATAGCCCTTTCTTGAAGATACAACTCCGTAATTTTTGCTACCTTCCTATTCAATCGCTCATACTCATCCAGATCAACCGAGCAATATGACGAAGAATAAGAACCAGACAATCCAGAAGTGCGACGGCCGAGACTAAACTCTGATCCAAGGCCGTAAACTCTCCCTTTATGCATATCAGCAGCTGCCTTAATCCACATGTCCATGATCTCCTCTTGGGTTGGTTGGATTGGCCTACCTTGATCATCAATCGGCTGGCTTTGAATGAACTCCTCCAAGATTCGTTTGAAATTATCCTATAAAAAAATTACAATTATTATAAAAGTAAAATCTTAAAGAAAATTTATGCAAGTATCTTTATTTCTCAAACTCTAAAGTGAAACACACGGAAAGATAATGTGTAGACAATGCATCGGTACTCTGGACCCATGTGCACCCAAATACAATGAAGCTAATTAATGGGTAAATATTGCAGTTCACCAAACAGTAAGCCACGAGCAGCTCACCTACTAGAGTTGACTTGTTGTTTGACTGCTTCTCTAATCTTTTGATCATTACATCTATTATTTCAAAAAATAGCTAGGTGACATCAAACAAAAAGATAAATGAAACTCGAAAATTGAAAGAGGAAAAGAGAACACAAGTGGACAATATTCTGTAGCATTTGAAGCAGAAACATCTATTCTATAACCTATGGATGTTTAAGGAAATATCTCATCTTTTTTCTCCTTCGATTCATTGGATGAAAAGGGCCTCTTGCCATTTCTCATTCGATCCACTTTTGCTACCTTAATTTTCTTATAATTTCTTCAAGAAAAGCTGTGTTTATATTCACACACAGTAGCTAATTAATTAAGAGCTCTAACTTTGTACTAACTACTGAAGGGAAAATATATGAAGAAGTTGAAAACAAAGAAAAGTGAAGATTGAAGAATGCGGATATATAGGAATAAGAGAATAAAGAGGAAAGAAATGCTAGGGTTTACAACTATAGCTTTATATATAGACTATGTGAACTACGTATCATCATTATTGCAAATTCATCTAAAGCAAATGCAAATCTTTCATGAAAGATCAATAATTAGAGCAACATAGGATTGCCTATATTAGTCTGCTATATCATGGCCATGAACTACTCCTCTCCTTACTCATGAAATAATCTTCAGCTAACTCAAACTTGGCAATAAAAACATAGAGTTATGGGTGGTGATGGTGCATAATATGAATTACTCCTCTCCTTACCTATGAATTTCATTGGTAGCTATAAAATGAAGAAAAATGAATGCTTAAAGGTGGGATTTGGCGATTTTAATGATTTATTTGTTTCTTCAAAAAGCCAAGTAGGAGAGGAAAAAAAAAGACAAGTAATAAAACAATATATGGTGAAATGAAATTAACCTGTTACATGTGGGTGTTTTAAGCTGTCCACAAGAAAATGCATGGTAGGGACAAAACAGGGATGATCACTAAACAGAAAAGAGAAATCTCTGAAGCTATATCTTTTGGTAATTGCTACATTTGCAGTGGGCACATTTTCCTCATATCCACTTTGGACTCAAGCTGGAGAGCAACAAGCAAGCCAACTTGGACCATGCAGTTGCAGGAGAAGGTCCTCATAAATCACTTGGTCTTTACTAAGATCAACACTTGAACCAAAACTTAAACATATATATATATTTCTAAATATTGTTTTCAAGCTGTAAAAGTCTATCCAAATGACGTATACAGTTTGGCTCTGAAGTCTCCTGTGGTATCTTTCATTTTTTTTTTGCCTTTTTCAGTGTGTTCCCTTTTTGCAGGGCACATGCGAACTAGAAGGTGCGTGTGGGGGAGAGATAGTGATACCTAAGTTACCAGAAACTTTTGTTTTCTTTCTTTTTTTACCCTTCTCTGGTGCAGTACCCTTTGGACGATCTTTACCTCGAGGAGCCATCTAAACAATATAAGCATAAGAAAAAATATGTTAGTATGTTTAGCAACAAATTTAAATGCATAACATACAAGTTAGTAAAAAGAACAAACATGTCAATCTTAATCGCTTAGTTCATCTTCATCAGAAATTTCATCCTCCTCGCTTGTTTCATTTTCATCATCATATTCTTCCTCCTCAGTTAGTTCATTTTCATCAGCGGAATCTTCCTCTTCATTAGCCATAGATGTTCCAACCTCATGTTGAACTGAAGGATCAACTTCTTCGTACATGCCTTCAATATGCAGTTCATCTGCTAATTCATCATCCACAATTAGTTGAACACTTGATATATCATTTTGGTATGCTATACCTAGTGCATCCTCAACTTCTATTCTACCAACCGGCTTAGTTTTTATGACCACCCACCAATCAGTCTTATATTTACACGACGACGGATAAGGAGCGTAATACACTTGCTTCACATTTTGTGCAATGATAAATGGATCATATCTTGCATACTTCCTCGTGTGATTAACTTCAACTATTTTATAGTGTTGGTGTACCTTTGTACCTCTATTTGGTGTTGGATCAAACCACTTGCATCGAAAAAGTACCAGCTATATCAAGTAAAAATGGATCACCTATACCATTGTCTGGATTATGAACCTATATAGAGTTGAAGAAAATTAAGAAGTTAGAAAATACAATTTGTGCAATAATGAGAATCTGGTAATATATTAGTTAACACTTACATAATCTCTAAACCACTCTGAAAATCTTGGATAAACAGCATCTTGGCCAAAGACACTCACAAAATAACTGTCCGACATATTTATAAAGTTTATTAGTTAAAATACGGATAGATCATGCAAGTAGGTCAATAATATAATTTCAAACCTACTCGTAAAATTGTTGAACTTCGGGGCAATTGAGCAATACATGTGTTGTAGCCGACTTTTTCTCCATCCCAGTCCAATTTCTTTTTTGATATTTCTTAGAATTTCTACCGGGTTGATTGAATATGGATATAGGCGGTGCCAAAGGATCATTGTCACCTTCATCGTCATGCCGATTTGGCCTATTTCTCAAACATGGCACGTGATGCTCAAAATAATATGAACAGAAATGAGAAGTTTCTTTAACTAGATATGCTTCACATATTGATCCTTCAATCTTGGATTTTTGTTTCACCATCCGTTTACATTTGCCAATAATCCTACATAGCATAATTTTAGATGGAAGAAGTGTAATCAAAACACATAAAGGGAAAATAATTAATGGTTATTACCTCTCAAATGGATACATTCATCTACATTGAAAGGCCCTCCAAGTCGTGCCTCTCTTACAAGATGAATTGGGAGATGTTCCATTACATTGAAAAAACCACATGGAAAAATTTTTGCCAGTTTGTTTATGATTAAATGGATGTTACTTTCCATGAAAACTAGATTTTCCTCCCTCAATGTATTAGAACATAGGTCTTTGAAAAATAAGCTTATCTCTGTGATGGATTTCCATATTCTCTCAGGCAATAAGCTAAATGCAATAGGAAGTAATGATTCTATGAAAATGTGACAATCATGGCTTTTCATATACATCAGCTTTGCTTCTTTCATGTCAACACAATTGGATAAGTTTGAAGCATACCCATCGGACATTCTCAAATTTCGAACCCAATCACATATCTTTCGTTTGTCATCCATTTTGAATGAATAACTGGCCTTAGGCTTCACCATCCTATTATTTTCCTGCCGTAGTTCTAATTCTCTTCGCCTACAGTATTCCTGTAAGTCCATCCTGGCCTTCAAGTTATCTTTTGTCCTATCCTTGTCATCCATTACAGTATGAAACAGGTTATCAAAGAAGTTCTTTTCAATATGCATGACATCCAAGTTATGTCGAAGAAGATTATGCTTCCAATAAGGCAACTCCCAAAATATGCTTTGTTTAGTCCAATTATGCACAACACCATAACCAGGTAGTTTAATCAATGGAGTCTCTGTTACCTTAGGTAAATTCTTAACCCTCTCCCAAATTTCCTCCCCCGACAAGATTGTTGGTGGCTCATCATAATCAGTTCGATTTTTCATAAATGCACTAGTATTTCTCCTGAACTCATGATCCATTGGCAAAAATCGACGGTGACAGTCAAACCATGTGTTCTTACCTCCATGTTTCAAAGTGAATGCTTTTGTGTCTTCCATACAGCAAGGACAAGCTAACTTTCCGGCAGTCGACCATCCAGATAACATTCCATAAGCAGGAAAGTCATTAATAGTCCACATCAAAGCAGCATGCAATTTAAAGTTTTGTTTAGTTGATACGTCGTATGTTTCAACACCTTCATGCCACAACAACTTTAGCTCATCAATCAAAGGCTGCAAATATACATCAATCAAACTTTTTGGATTACTTGGACCCGGAACTATGCCAGTTAGAAATAAATATGGACTTGTCATACACATATCTGGTGAAAGATTATACGGTGTAACAAAAATAGGCCAACACGAATATGGTGCAGCAGAGACAGAAAAAGGAGTGAATCCATCTGCACACAAACCCAACCTAACATTTCTTGTGTTTTGTGTCATCCTTCAGATGGAGAAGCGTGGAAGCATTTTGATAGGATGTATCCTGACTTTGCTAATGGACCAGGCGCCCTTTATTTTTGTAATGCCATCTCATATGAGAAGCGGAACTCATTGATGCATACAACCTCTTTAACCTAGGTATAATAGGTAAGTAATGCATCCTCTTAATTGGAACTTTCTTCGCTTTGGCATTTGTGACTTTCTTAAAACGAGACAATCCATAAAATTTGCATGCTTCTAGAGCCGCATCATCTTTATAGTATAACATACAACTTTTTTCACAACAATCAATTTTTGTTGCGGAAAGTCCTAACTTGGAAACTAACTTCTTAGCCTTATAGTAATCACCGGGTAAGTTAATGTTCGGACTAACTTCACCCATAATCCCAATTATAGCATTCATGGCAGCTTGAGAAATATTCCAATCCGATTTGATAGTTAGTAATCTAACTGCAACAGACAACTCTGAGTGTATTGAGTCTTTATAGAGTGGGCGACTAGCCGCCTCTAATAATTCATAAAAGTGCTTTGCCTCATCATTGGGAGACTCATCAACATTTTGTTGGGATTGAACTCCTGGGTGTATCCCAAAAGCATTCGACACCATTTCATGCATTTGAGAATTTTCATAGTTATTCTCAAAGAATGTACTACTCTCATAACCAGTAAGATTATGTAAGTCAACATCAGCTAAATTACTATAGTTCTCTCCATGAGCTGTCCACACATAATAATTTTCTCTAAACCCCTTTTTATTAAGATGAACCTTAACATCCTCAGGTATCAACAACTTTATACAATTGCACTTAGCACAAGGACACCTAATTTTTCCTGCATTACAGAATTCAGGAAGTGTTTTTGCATAATCAATAAATCCTTTAACACCTTCTACAAATTCTTCCTTCAATCCCCCACGATTAGGATGATTTCTATCGTACATCCATCTACGATCTTGTTCCATCTATTGCACAATAACAAGACAAAATAATTAAATAAAGAAATGAATAATTTATTTTATTCAAGTTAGTTGAGAATTAACGTTGAATATACATCTTAGATGACGAGTTCACCTAATTCTGTCTTGTCACATTCAAACATATTGGTTTCTATTTATGCTAGCTAGTTATATACTTATTATATTCAATCATGTAAACTTAATCTATGTGTTTAGACACTAACCACAAACAACTATATCTTTGTCTCTAATATATTTTTGAAATATAGACTAACTACGATTTTTGATAGATTAGAGTGATTAGCCATTGAAGTTAAATAAAAATTAATGACTGAATGTATTTCTTTTTCATTGAATTTGTGGAAGTCGTCCACCCACCCATCTCTGATTCTTCTAGTCTTACATGTCCAGGACTCCAAGTGGAGAATTAAATGAAAGCTATTATCAATGTAGAAGAAATTCTAAGTGAGCAGTAAAAACTTTGAATACTAAAGAACACCATACCAAGCAATTCGTACGATTGAAGAACGGGAAAAGAGTGACACACCTGCAAATGCTTTCACCAATTTGTCTTCCAATTCCCTCAGCTCAACTTTTAACTCCCCAAGTTTTTCTGCCGCAACCAGTCAATTAAATCAAATAATCAAATCAATTAGATCCCACATGAAGAAAATTTCAATTTAGGAGAAAGAATTCTATATAATCGCTAAGATTAATGTTCAGGTGAAAACCCTAAGTTTAGAACACTGAAATTCCCAACTGATGTATTTAATATCTTAATATTACTTGTGAGGAGAAAGCTATCCTATTTCCTTAACTTACGGACAAATTGCAGTACTCTCTGAAGACCCAATTTGTTTGCTATAGATTGAGGGAACACAAGTTTAAAAGAAAAAGAGAGAGAAAGAGAGATTGATTGACTTACTTACTCGTCGGAGTTAAGGAATTCCCGAAATTGCAAGCTTGTTGGGCGAAATTGTTGTTCGAGTTAACAGAGAAGAGAATGGGAGAAGAGAACAAAGAATTTTCTGAACGGGAGAAGAGGCTGTGACCTAATTAGAACGTAGGAAATCCTTCTTATCAAAAAATAAAAAATATAATAATATTTATTTTCCAATAGAATGTGTGGCAATATTAAAAATATTCAATATATTTTATTTAGTTTACTGCTGTTTTTCCTGGGAACATTTTTTTAGTTTTATTTCTAATTATTTTCCCACTGAAATAAGTGGGAAACGAATTTGGCGGTCTTTGGCGCTAAACAGTTCCCGCTGAAAGTCTGCGACAACTATTGAAATTTTGGTAAAATTTTCGTGTCCCCACTTTTCCACCGATTTTGTCAAATTTTTGGTGGGAATTACCATTGATATATTTTCGTGGAAAATTTGCATTATTCTAGTAGTGGAAGCCCCTGCTGTCTTTGGCCCGCACAAGTTGTCCCATGCCACCAAAGCTTTCTTTTTGGCTGCAACATCTTCTGTCCATTTGAATCTTCTACAAATGGCTTCAACTCCTCGTATGACTTTCTTTTGGTAGAGGGAAGATCTGCGACCAGAAAGATGGTATAGCAATCTTTTCATACATTTGATAAGAAATCTACTGGTCTTTAATCTTTGAGTTCCCTCTTGGTATTTCCTTTTCAATTTATATGCTGATGAACTATGTTTTCCGGGGTCCTCTTCCTTTTATTTTTTCCTCCCCTGTTACATCTTCTAGCAGCTATTTACAACAATTTATGCTATTTACTTGTTACTTCTTCAATAGAAACAATGATGATTTGTCAGGATATTGATTTGTGAGGCATTTAACAACTAATTGGTTGTATCCAGGCGTGCATTCGTGCTTTTCCAGCCAATCGGTTGGGGTTGCGAGGAATTTAGAGTAGATTGAAAGCATATGAAAAGGGTGAGAGATAGAGCTAGAGAAAAAGATAGATATAGATTGAAAGCATCAACTTGATGTAATGAATTGAATAACATTTGTCTTAAATATTTAATTTATTGGATAAAAAAAGTCGTAAATTTATTGTCTTAGCTTGTTTGCTATGTTTGGATGTTTCAAATGTTGAATGGTATCAGCTCAAAGGTGCTAGTTTATGGAACCTTGACATGGTTTGCATTTAGTTTATTGTTGGAGCAAAGTGATTGACTTGGCTCACGGTCGATTATAAATAAGTGATCGCTCATTGACCTTCTTCTTAATCGATTATCAACCAATGGTTGTTAATCTTTATCTTACATGCTGAAATCAACCAACGGTCACATAATTAAAAAGTCAATATATTTTAGAAAGAATATTTTAATAAAAAATTAATAATTTAACGATACCATTAAGAAACTACATAAGATCAATTAAGTAATCAATCACCAGTGCACCATAAACCACCATCATGGTCGATTAAGTAATCACTGATGCAAAATAAACCACCTTTGTGGTCGATTATCAACCTCTAAAGTCTAAACCTCAAACCTCAAAAAGTTATTGAAACATGCTTAGTTCATCATCAAACATCTAGGTCAATCATCAACTATTATTGATCTATTATCTACGTATGATTGATAATCAGCTCCCTTACATTAACGACTCTTGGTTTATTATCCATCAGTGGGCGCATAATCAACTCGCTTATAAGCCATTGGCTGCAAAATGAAAAAGCATTTGATTTATATATTAAAGGATGGTAGTGAAAAACAATATTAAATGAAGTGAAAAGTTAATAAAAGTCATTTGAAAATGTGATAATACAATATATTAGATAATGTAATAGATAAAGTAACAAAAATAATTAAGAATTCAAAATGTTTTAATATTAGAAATGGAAGGAAAAGACTATCAAAACTTGAGATTAGAAATTTCTTTATAATTATAATGAGAACGCTCAAACTATAGAGAGGACCATGAAATTGAAGTTTTACTAGATAAAGAAAAATAATATTTGATAACAAATTAACATTTTTAAATATAAAATAAATATCTCATGTAGGTAATTTTATTATCGAAAATTAAAAATCAAATTTGTATCTTGAATCTAAAGAGAAAGAACTTTAATTACACGTAATATAAAAATAATTATTAGAAAACTCAAAGATTTCAAATAAATAATTAAAGAACTATGAATTGATATTTTGTACTAATTCAAAGTTACATTTAAAATAAAAAGTGATATTATTATAGGTAAAACATTACCGTAAAAACTAATTAGAATTTATAATAAAATATTTTTCCTTCAAATGATAATAAGCAAAATATTAAGAAAAAAAGAGTAAGACATTAAGTAAATTGCTAAGCTAATAAAAGATCACATGACAATACAACAATATTAAGTAATGAATAATGCAATAACTATAATGAAAGAACAAAAACATAAAAAAAATTATATAAAAATATAGAAGAATAAGACTTATTTGAATTTGAGGTGAAAAACAAAAAGTTAGTAAGATTTTTGTCGAAATAATATGATCCAATGTACTTAAATAAAACAGATCATAACAGGACATGTTTAGAATTTTTAATATTAATCAAGAAATAAAATGCAAGTACTAAAATCAAAGAGGTGTATCGTTGCATATAAAAAAAGAAAATAAGTTATCCCTAGTTGGGAAATGATTTTATGTCCTACTTCTTAATTAATATCTATTAATTTTGTATGAATAATTTATATTTTAGGTTATTTGCACATATTCCAAATAAATAAATCACAATTTAACATGATTTATATCCGTGTATGTGCAGGTACTAATTAGGTACTAGTGTTAACAAAATATTAATCCCTACATTTCAATGAACCATCAGTTTCTTATTACGTGATAGTTCCTGCATTATTAATCTCAACATTACAAATTCATACATTGTAATCCTTGCATATTGTTAAAATCCCTACTTCACTAATCAACATTACAATCTAAAGATAATATTAAAACTAGTGTGGGATAATATATTTTTCTTTATTGAATTAGATAAATAAGATTAGGTTTCATTACTTTTAGGAGCTTACATTATCACCTTTAATTTTAAGTTAGTACATAAATCATGACATAATTTTAAATGCTTATTTGGTCTCAATTTATTTGTTTCCCGTAGTTAACGTTGGCGGCATAAGTTGTGGAAAAAAACAAAATAGGTTATAAATTAGAGATTTGGAGTTAAAATAAAAAAAGGTAAAGGGTAAAATAGTAAGTTAATGGGTTGTTTAAATAAAGATACTTTTCATTATTCCGGAAAAATGAATTTAACAATATAATACAACCAATTTTAATGAAACAATCAAAACAAATATTGTTTTGAGATAATAATACAATATGATACAATGGGCAACAACCATCCAAACGAGCTCTAAGGTTAGAGCCGTTGTAGGCTCATGCAGTTTAGAACTCAAAAGCTTTTTTATTTTTTTATTTTTTTATTTTTAGAATCCAAATGGAATTGGGATTGGGATTGAAACCGCATAGCTCCTTCCCCAATTCCGACTGGGATTGGAATTGGGATTGAAACCGGCAATGTAGGCCAATCGGAATTGGGATTGAGCTCCTCCACCAATCCGACTGGGATGGGGATTGAAACCGGCAATGTAGGCCGATTGGAATTGGGATTGAGCTCCTCCGCCAACTAGTATATATATCCCTTATAGGAGTATTGTATTTCATCAATTCCGTCCAACTCCATCCCTTATATTCTCCCTCACATCAGAATCTCTCCCTCCAATTCAAATTCAAATTCAAACTAGGTGTAGGTTTTGTGATGGGCCATTTGGAAGCACACGCAGTGTATGAACACGGAGCCAACTCACTAGCCGCCGGTGAACCTGAGTCTCTTTATGGGAAAATAGACCCCAAAACATTTGGTGATCGTGCTTACAAGGGTAGACCTGACAAGGCTGCTAGGAAGCGTGAACCACTACTTGTCTCTGATAGGAATAGGCAAATCAAGAAGAGACGGTTACTTGAAAGTGTTCTTACTTTAACTGAGGAAGAAGGTGTTTACCATCCTAAAACCAAGCAAACTAGGGCTGCTTACGAGGCCCTGCTCAGCCTCATTCAACAGCAACTTGGTGGCCAACCATTGAATATTGTTACTGCTGCAGCTGATGAGATATTGGCTGTCTTAAAAAATGACTACTTTACCAACTCTGATAAGAAGAAAGACCAGATTTAAAACCTGTTAAATTCCGTATCAAATCAGGTGTTTGAACAGTTGGTGTCGATTGGGCGACTCATCACTAATTATCAAGGCGATGGCGATGGCTATGCACCTCTGGATGATGATGTTGGTGTAGCTGTTCAGTTTGAGGAGAATGAAGAAGAAGAAGAGGGTGACCTTGATGATGAAGAGGAGGAGGACAATGATGTGCTGGATGCTGACTGTTCTGGTGCTATGCCTATCATTGCTGATTATGAGATGCTTGAGGCGGATGAGGGAATGTCCTTGAATGTTCAGGACGTAGATGCTTATTGGCTTCAAAGAAAGATCTCTCAAGCTTATGAGCACAAGATCGATCCGCAACAGAGCCAAAAGCTTGCTGAAGAGGTTCTCAAAACTCTTGCTGAAGGCGATGATCGTGAAGTAGAAACCAAGCTACTGTTGCATCTCCAATTTGATAAGTTCAGTCTCATCAAATATCTTCTGCGGAACCGGCTAAAGGTAGTATGGTGTACCCGTCTTGCACGGGCTCAAGACCAAGCGAAAAGGAAGGAAATTGAACAAGAGATGTTGCGATTGGGGCCGGATCATGCTGCGGTACTGGAGCAGTTGCATGCTACTAGGGCTACTGCAAAAGAGAGGCAGCTGAATTTGGAGAAAAACATTAGGGAAGAGGCTCAGCATCTCAAAGATGGTAACAGAGATAATGATAATTCTTGGTCAATGGGGCAACGCCGGCTGCTTGATCTTGACAGCCTTGCATTTCATCAAGGTAGTCAGTTGATGGCAAATACAACATGCCAGCTTCCAGTGGGTTCTTATAGGAATCATAAGAAGGGGTATGAGGAAGTTCACGTGCCAGCACTGAAGCCAAAGCCACTAGCCCCTGGAGAAGAGCTTGTGAAGATCTCCTCCATTCCAGTGTGGGCTCAACCAGCGTTCAGTGGGATGACCGAATTGAATAGGGTTCAGAGTAAAGTATATGAGACTGCCCTCTTTTCCCCAGAGAACATCTTGCTCTGTGCTCCAACGGGTGCTGGGAAGACCAATGTAGCTATGCTCACTATACTTCAGCAAATCGCTCTAAACCGCAACTTAGATGGATCATTCAACCACACCAATTATAAGATTGTGTATGTGGCACCTATGAAAGCCCTTGTTTCTGAAGTGGTTGGCAATCTCTCCAAGCGTTTGGAACATTACGGTGTCAAGGTGAAAGAGTTGAGCGGTGATCAAACATTAACTCGTCAACAGATTGAAGAGACTCAAATTATTGTGACTACCCCTGAGAAGTGGGATATTATAACCAGAAAGTCAGGTGATCGCACCTATATGCAGCTTGTTAAACTTGTTATTATTGATGAGATACATCTCCTGCATGACAATCGAGGTCCTGTCTTGGAGAGTATCATTGCAAGAACTATCAGACAGATTGAAATCACAAAAGAGCATATTCGGCTTGTTGGATTGTCAGCAACTCTTCCAAATTATCAGGACGTGGCTTTGTTTTTGCGAGTGGGTCTGAATAAAGGACTCTTCCATTTTGACAATAGCTATAGACCTGTACCGTTGGCTCAACAGTATATTGGAATTACTGTTAAGAAGCCACTGCAGAGGTTCCAGTTGATGAATGATATTTGCTATGAGAAGGTGATTAGTGTTGCAGGAAAGCATCAGGTGCTTATCTTTGTTCATTCAAGGAAGGAAACAACTAAAACAGCTCGAGCAATCCGGCATGCTGCACTTGGTAATGACACCCTTACTAAGTTTTTGAAGGAGGATGGTTTAACTCGGGAAATTTTACAGTCTCAAACTGAGCTTATCAAGAGCAATGATCTCAAAGATCTTTTACCATATGGTTTTGCAATTCACCATGCGGGTTTGGTCAAAACTGATCGGCAGCTTGTGGAGGAGCTTTTTGCTGATGGACATGTGCAAGTGTTGGTCTCAACTGCAACTTTTGCATGGGGTGTAAATTTACCTGCACATACCATCATTATAAAAGGTACCAAGATTTACAATCCTGAAAAGGAGCATGGACTGAACTCAGTCCTCTTGATGTTATGCAAATGCTTGGCCGTGCTGGAAGGCCTCAATATGACACTTATGGTGAAGGAATCATCATAACTGGACACAGTGAACTGCAATATTATATTTCTTTGATGAATCAACAGCTTCCTATTGAAAGTCAGTTTATATCCAAGTTGGCTGATCAATTGAATGCAGAGATTGTTCTTGGGACAGTACAGAATGTCAAAGAGGCATGCGAGTGGCTCCTATATACTTACCTCTATGTTCGCATGGTACAGAATCCCACACTTTATGGTCTAGCTGCGGATGCCCTCGAAACTGATTATGCTTTGGAGGGAAGGCGTGCTGACTTGGTTTATTCTGCTGCTACGTTGCTGGACAAGAGTAACTTGGTTAAGTATGATAAGAGAAGTGGATATTTTCAGGTGACTAACCTGGGGCGCATTGCGAGCTATTATTACATAACTCATGGGACAATTTCCACGTACAATGAGCATTTGAAGCCCATCACGGGTGATATTGAACTTTGTAGGCTTTTCTCTCTTAGTGAGGAATTCAAATATGTAACAGTCAGACAAGATGAGAAAATAGAATTGGCAAAGCTTCTAGATCGTGTCCCTATTCCGATAAAAGAGAGTCTTGAGGAGCCTAGCGCCAAGATCAATGTTCTACTGCAGGCGTATATTTCACGGTTGAAGCTTGAAGGGTTGTCTCTGTCATCCGACATGGTTTATATATCTCAGAGTGCTGCACGTCTGATGTGAGCCCTTTTTGAGATTGTTCTGAAGAGAGGATGGGCTAAGTTAGCTGAGAAGGCCTTGAAATGGTGCAAAATGATAAGTAAGAGGATGTGGAGCGTACAGACACCACTCCGCCAATTCCACAGCATTCCAAATGAGATCTTGATGAAGTTGGAGAAGAAAGATCTTGCTTGGGAGCATTATTGCGATCTTTCATCACAAGAATTGGGAGAGCTTATCCGGTTCCCGATGAAGGGTAGAATGTTACACAAGTGTATTCATCAGTTCCCGAAGCTGAATCTCGCAGCAAATGTTCAGCCAATTACACGGTCAGTTTTGAGGGTAGAATTGACCATTACACCGGATTTCCAGTGGGAGGACGCGGTCCATGGTTTTGTAGAACCTTTCTGGGTGATTGTTGAAGACAATGATGGGGAATATATTCTTCATCATGAATATTTCATGCTGAAGAAGCAGTATATTGGTGAAGACCATACTTTGAACTTCACAGTCCCAATATATGAGCCATTGCCCCTTCAGTATTTCATTCGTGTTGTCTCTGACAGGTGGCTAGGGTCTGAGACTGTTTTGCCAGTCTCTTTCCTACACCTGACTTTGCCAGAAAAATATCTTCCTCCCACTGAGTTACTAGACTTACAACCTCTGCCAGTTACTGCATTGAGGCATCCAGCATATGAAGCACTTTATCAAGATTTTAAGCATTTCAATCCGGTTCAGACTCAGGTATTCACCATTTTGTACAATTCAGATGACAATGTCTTGGTTGCAGCTCCAACTGGTAGTGGGAAGACCATTTGCGCTGAATTTGCCATATTGAGGAATCATCAGAAAGGACCTGATAATATAAGTCGTACTATGTATATAGCTCCACTAGATGCTCTGGCCAAGGAGCGGTTCAGTGATTGGAAGAAGAAATTTGGAGACTCTCTGGGAATTAGAGTTGTTAAATTAACTGGGGAGACTGCCAAAGATCTGAAGCTATTAGAGAAGGGTCAGTTAATTATCAGCACGCCTGAGAAATGGGATGCTTTGTCAAGCCTGCAATTGTGTACGCTCCCACGAGGAAGCATGCATGCTTGACTGCTGTAGATCTGATGAGTTATTCTAGTGTGGACAGAGAAGACACACCCATGTTTCTGCTGCGATCTGCAGAAGAGCTGGAGCCTTTTGTGGAGAGGATTAATGAACCTATGCTGAAAGAGACACTCAAGTATGGTGTGGGCTACTTGCATGACGGATTGAGCGGCACTGATCAGGAAATAGTGAAGATGTTGTTTGAAACTGGATGGATTCAAGTATGTGTAATGAACAGTACAATGTGTTGGGGAGTACCACTATCTGCCCATTTGGTGGTGGTGACGGGAACACAGTACTATGACGGTAGGGAAAATATGCACACTGATTATCCAGTTACTGATTTGTTGAAGATGATGGGTCATGCCAGTCGACCTCTTGTAGATAGCTGTGGGAAGTGTGTCATCCTTTGCCATGCACCACGCAAGGACTACTACAAGAAGTTCTTGTATGATGCATTCCCAGTTGAAAGCCATCTGCAACACTATCTCCATGACAATTTGATTGCTGAGGTGGTCGTGGGAGTTATTCAGAACAAGCAGGATGCAGTGGATTATCTAACATGGACCTTCATGTATAGAAGGCTGACACAGAATCCAAACTACTACAATCTGCAGGGTGTTAGTCACAGGCATCTGTCGGACCACCTCTCAGAGCTGGTGGAGAATGCTATCAGTGACTTGGAGGCAAGCAAATGCATTGCTGTTGAGTATGACTTTTCGCTTTCACCTTTGAACCTTGGCATGATAGCGTCATACTATCACATCAGTTACACGACAATAGAGCGATTTAGCTCTTCCCTGACCTCCAAAACGAAGTTGATGGGCTTACTGGAAATATTGGCTTCAGCGTCGGAGTATGAAGGGTTGCCGACAAGACCAGGTGAAGAGGAGTTGACAAGAAGGTTGATTAATCACCAGAGTTTCTCCTTTAAGAATCTGAAATACACAGATCCTCATGCCAAGGCTAATGCTCTTTTACAAGCCCATTTCTCTAGGCAAGTGGTGGGTGGAAATCTTGCTTCTGACCAGCAAGAGGTGCTTCTTTCTGCTATTAGGCTGCTTCAAGCAATGATTGATGTTATTTCCAGTAACAAATGGCTTAGTCTAGCACTTCTAGCAATGGAGGTGAGCCAGATGGTGACACAGGGAACATGGGAACGTGACTCAATGCTTCTTCAGGTTCCACATTTTACAAATGAATTGGCTAAGAAGTGCCAAGAAAATCCAGGAAAGAGTATAGAGACAGTGTTTGATTTAGTGGAGATGGAAGATGACGAGAGGCGTAAGCTCTTGCAAATGTCGGACTTACAGCTTATGGATGTTGCCCGGTTTTGTAATCGGTTTCCAAACATTGATTTGACATATGATGTGTTGAATCGTGATAATGTGAGTGCTGGAGACAATGTGAGTGTGCAGGTAACCCTTGAGCGAGATCTTGAGGGTAGAACAGAGGTCGGACCTGTTTTTGCACCTAGATATCCCACAACCAAGGAAGAAGGATGGTGGCTTGTTGTCGGCGATACAAAGAGCAACCAACTGCTGGCCATTAAGAGAGTTACCCTGCAAAAGAAGTCCAGTGTCAAGCTCAATTTTTCTGCGCCTGCAGAAGCTGGAATGAGGACCTACACACTCTATTTCATGTGCGATTCTTATCTGGGTTGTGACCAGGAGTATATTTTTACACTTGATGTTAAAGCTGCAATGATTAAAGAGGACAGTGAAAGAGTCTGATGTAGTTTTCTTTTTTGAGAACTTTCCCTATATGCTTGATTTATTACTGTAGAGTATAGACAAGCTAGTGATGTTTAGTTATGTGGCTTTCTATTGTAGATCGTACCTTTGTGATTAATATATTTCTATGGTCTGTGAGATGTTAAGGCTAGGAACTCTGTCTGTCTTTCACTTGTAATTATGACGGATTACACTGCTTTGTGTAGTTCCTGTTTATAGCTTTAGTAATTGGTTTTTAAGGCTCTGGTAAGATGGCATTTTATGTTCATTTGATATCATTATTGTGTTTCTCACTTCGAGGTTTCTGCCTTCTCCCTTCTCCGTTTCTTGGCGTTACAAATCTTCCAGATATACAACTTAGTTTTTACCTATTTTCCTTGTCCCGGTTATCTTTGTAGTGGTGTTACATTTTCAATTTCTTTGTGAAGTGGGAGCTTTTATTTGGTCTTAAAATTAGTAGTAAGAAGCTGAAGAAGGTGAGAAAATAGCTCTTTTCCCGTGATATTGGTATTGGGAAGTGAGTGAGATATTTTTGCGCAAAATACGTGTTATACCACTTGTCTCTGCTTGCTTTTCTAAAAACGAATAATAATAATAATAATAATAATAGTTATCTCTGCTTTTCCTTCCCTGGCTCTCTCCCTCAATTGTTTTATATCTGAATTCAAGGGGGCAAGAGGGAGGGTCCAGCTCAAAATTACAAAAGATTAAGGGTTTCATTACCACGCCTCTTGAAGCGGATAAAGGTGACCTAATTTATTCCATTTAATGCACTTTTGGCTATTGAGCTATGTATGAGTGTTTGTGTCTCAATAGAATGGAATTTAGCTGTCATTTTATATTTAAATCTTTATCTTTGTTCTTGCCCTGTTCATGGTGTTCTTATTTTAGACCTCTAAATATTTGCTGGATCACTCTGCTTCTTATATTGAGAATAGCTTGTCTGTTGACGAATTCTTTCTGCTTTAGCTTTTGTTCTGATGCTTTTTTGGAATATTTATTTGTACTATATTTTTTCAATTTCCTTATAACAATGAGGAGATACTTTTGTAGTGTATTTGGAGGGTGATAGCTTAACCTTAACTGCTAGATAATTTGTTTTTTTTCTCTCTGTTATTTTGCTATCTGAACAATAAAATGCTCCTTTTAAAGATATTATTAGTGACTGTTGAAGACCCAATTTGATACATATCATTTGACCCACTTGAAGGCCCTTTTCAATCTAATAGTGTATCGTATCTCCATCTTTATCTGGTTTCCTCATGCCATTTATCCATCTTGGTTTCTCCCCCGTTATCCCACCATACCCACTCTTTTTCCCCATCTACCTTTTCATCTCTTGCCTCTGTAATATGTGCTGTCCTCAGATTTCTCTGCTGTGGCACAGAGAATTGTGGCACGGTGAATCGTGATCATCTTGTACACCTTGAACCATCTATTTTATTTATATTTGATATAGAATGAAATGCTATTGCAGCTAGTGTGGATAAGTATAGGGTGTTCTATTTTTCATTTTATCACTTCGCCCCAATCAAACTAGTTGTGGTCGGCTGAATGGATTTTCTTTATATGGAAAGCTATGGTCACTATGGCAAGAGTGCAGTAGAAGATATTCTGAAGGAATATTCATGAATAGTGTGAAGCATATTTGTCTATGCATTTGGTCTCTCAGTATAAACAAAAAGATGTAAGTGACTTGAGGATGCTTAAGAGTTTGTCCTCTTAAGCGCTTACTTTGGCTTGTGTGTATGAAATACTCTTACAACAACAACGCCCCAATTCTAAACTGGTCTGGGTGCTGTACAAGTATTCTTACTTGCAAAAAAACAAAAATCTGTTGCTGGATTTTATTACAGGTGCTGCTTTCTTTTCCAGGAATACTAAAAACTAAAATAGGTGGTATTCCGCTGCTTCTCATTTGCTTGATCAAGCTTTTTGGTATTTGATGATTAGTAGCATTTGGGCCATTTCTGAACTAGATTCCTGAATCTACAGTAGAGATGTAGTTTCTGCAATTCTTTGTTGGACTTGGCACTAATAGGCACTACTGATGTGTAGGAAACAATCTGAAGGTGAATTTTGGCTCTGTGTAAGGTTGAACTTTGAAAACAATGGCTGAAGGTGGAGAAGAGGACTTGCCAAGGGATGCAAAGGTTTTCAAAACATTGCTAGAATCAATGGGTGTTGGTGACTATGAGCCTCGAGTTGTGCATCAGTTTTAGAACTGCAGCATCAAATATGTTATTGATTTACTGACGGATGCTCAAGTCTACTCATGCGTGCAGGGAAGGTTGCCATTGACTCTGATGATATCAAGCTTGCCGTTCAGTTGAAAGTTATTTTCAGCTTCTCACAACCCCTGCCACATCAGGTACTAAGTCTTATTAGATCCTTCATTCTTGTGATGGTATTAATTATTCCAAGACGTAAATGCATACCTTTCTTAGAGACCTCTTAGCGAAACTGATAACCTTAGCCTTCTCTTGTTTAGGAAGGATAATTAGAATAGGGACTTACTGAATCGAAGGGTTATGTGATGTTAACTAAAATGATAGGCATGGAGTAAAATATGGTTCCTTTGCAACTGGAACAAACATGTTACTTTAGGGGTTGTTTGGCACAATGGTGGGATATCCCATAAAATATCTTATTAAGCATCATTTTGGCAGTTACGGAATGGAGACACCAGAATATCAAATAAGACAACACCACAATATATTGCTAGAAACACCGGTGATGTTGCTTATGAAGCATCGTTTTAGCAGTTATTGGAATGGAATGTCAATTTTTTTTTTTCTATCTATGCTTGTTGTGTTCATGTTTTAGTTGCAATATATTCTGTACATTTTATATTTTAGCAGTTATTCTCTGAAACCGGTCTTCATATACAACTTGTCTTGTCCTCACCATTATTATTTTAGCAGTTATTTACTAGCAAGCTTAATTTACTTTTTTGTTTAAAAGCTAATGTAACAATAAAACTGAATGTATTTCAGAAATGTGCAGAGATGCACAATAATTGCAAGCTTGAGATTAATGTGTAGGACAAAATGAGAGAAGATGGTGTTGATTTTTCATAAGAAAATTGTGTTAGATTGCATCTCCAGTTTGCTGTAGTTACACGGACTTTATTTGTTTTATGAAAGATCCATTTTGAAATAGGTCAAACGGGTCTTATAATAAAAAAAGGGTTAATGGGTCTTATGTTTAAAAATAGCAATTAAGATGACATGGAATGCCAATTGTAATTTTCCGGTGAGAGAAAAGGAATTTCTGGTCTATTTTATTTTGTAGGAGATATAGGCATAGTTTGATAACCTTTTTTTGTCCAAAAAAAAGTTCAAATGTTACTTCACTAAGTCAATTCTAAAACTTGAATGACCATTTGAGGAATTAACTCCATGTAGACATGTAAATTCCTTAATACACAGGTAGACAGACAAAGATTGAGGACCTCATGACCATATTGAAAGTTACCTTTGTCCGTTTCTTGGGCTGTTGCAATTTTTGAAAAAAATCATGCGTTCAAATCAATCAACTAAACCTTGATTTTCTTTTTTACCATGTTAAAGTTAAGCAAACTTCAGTTTATTTATTTTTCAGCTTGTTGCATTGGCTAATACCGATTCCCACCGATGACGCAACGGATGAGCTTGATAGCTAAATGTATCAATCAGTGAGCTTCTTTTCCTTCTTTTTTCCCATTTTTCTGCCCGAGAGCTTGCTTCTCTTTGTACGTAATGATAAAGCAATGACTTTGTAATTCCCAATGTCGATCAACACGCCTCTATTAGTTGAAATAGGCTATATGAATTCTCTCTGTGCATAATATTTAGAGAATTTATCATAGTTAGATTATATTTATTGAAGAGGTGTTGAAGTGGAAACTGCCTCCTTAGAAAATTCAATCTGATTATAGCTTTGCCAATCATATATTTGGATCTTTCAGTTAGTTATAAGCTGCTGTTTCTAAAAGAGTCGAGTCTTTTTTCCTTTTATTTTTAATTGGAGGGAGAGATCTTGTTTGTTGCTTGGAGATTCTAATAAAAAAGTATAAACTTTATGCCAAGAAAATGTCTTGACGTCCTTTGTGATAGAAAAGTTCTGAGACGGTCAGACCAGCAATGTTGTGAATGTTGGGATTGTAACTTGTAAGGCCAACACTTACAAGAGGAAATGCCATAGAAATTCAGATATTAAGATGGATACGCAGTGATCTAAGATTGGAGGTGAAATAAATTATCACATCTGATAGAGGGTACAAATGGTACACCTATAGGATAAAAATGAGAGGAAGTCCTCTGGCATGTTTTACATAAACCTCTAGATGCACAGGTTCGCGGCTTTGAGAATATGATGATTAGAGATGCTTCAAGACGTAGACCAAAAATCACATGGAGGTAAGTTGTTTCAGAAGTCCTAATATATTTCAGAATCAGTGTGGAGTTAGGTAAAAACAGAATGCAGAAGAAGTCATTTATAGGCGATCCAATAGTTGGAACTAGGGATTAGTTGTTGTTACACTTACATTATGTTCAATATTTGTCTGGATTCCTTTTATTCTGGTTAGACTTTCAAGTATAAGTGTAGATCATATACCTTTCCAAAGTACAGTCGGTGGACTAGGAGGAGACAAGTCCACAGTAGGAGCAGGTGCAGGACGTGAATCAGTTGGGCCTAATGCTGGGTGCGGACGACGACGATAAGTCAAGAGTGGTGTGGCTGGGGATCTAGGAGGAGTAACGGTAGATTCCTAAACGGTTGTTATGGGTAAGACTTCCGTGGCTGACGATGTAGGGGAAGCTATAGGCAGTGGAGCTGGAGCTAGAGTTAGAGTTGCAGGTGATGGAACTGGCTCATTCTGTAGGTGGTGGAGCCGTGGAGGAAGGTGAAGGAGAAATAGTGATTGAATCATCAAAAAATGGAACTGGTAGCACATCAGAAATGTCTAAGTGATCACCTAGACGTGTGAAGTATGACTGGGTTTCAAAGAAAGTAACATCAGCAGACATAAAGCAACACTAGAGGTCGGTTGAACAACATCGATATCCCTTTTGCGTTCTCAGTATGTTTTTACATCTTATTAGAATGATTACTTATACGATGAGTCCTATGAATAACTAAGGAAAGAAAATAATTACTCCTTCGGAAAATGGCTAAAAATACTCCTATTGTTTGGTAAATGGTTTACTTTTACCATCCGTACACCTTTTGGTCCAAAATTGCATACAACATTAACTTTTTGGTCAAAAACTACCCCCGCGACTAAGGAAATTCTGTGTGATCCTTTTTTAATGTGCTGGAAGCATTTCATTGGGATACGTGGCACCCCGGTCCGGATCCTTTTCTACCCGCCTCAGATTTACACCCGCCCCAGTTTTTTGGACTGCCCAACTGTAAAAAAAAAAGAATCCTATATTCCCATCCATAGCCCCTCATTTCAGTCCTCTTCTTCATCAAATTAGAGCAGTTTCAATTATTTTCCTCTTCAAATTTTTTCCTCCTTTCAGTCCGCAAACAATTGGAGTAAGCAGCGAAATGAAATTTTTCGATGCCATAGTTGGGATGAACGGTTCGATGATGTATCCAAGAGGAGCTTCGTATTGAAATATTGAATATGGTTAATATTATTATTGCTACTACTGGAAGAAGATTTCTTCTTTCCACCTTTGATCTCTATTACAACATCAATATTCTCTATAACAAAATTCACCAATGTTAGATTCTGTATACAACAAATTCAAATTTTTATAGCAGATACCTATACAATGAACAAACGAACAAGAACAAGCGTGTCTACATTGGATTGACAGATAAAATTTGAAACTGAAAAGGGAAAATAATCCAAGAACTCAAAATCAAAGAATGCTCAAGAGATTTCTATATGGGATAGGCAAAAATTGAATAAAAAAGAAATAATATGTTGATATTAGTACGGTGAAATTCTTGATTTTAACCCAAATATCATTGCAAAAAGAACATGCAAATACTGAACGAATAAAAATGAAGAGAAATTCTTTTCCTCTTCAAAATTTTCCTTTCAGTTCGGGAACAATTGGAACTGCCCTAATTTGACGAAGAAGAGGACTGAAATGAGGGGCTACGGATGAGAATATAGGGTGATTCCAAAAAAATTGGGTGGGGGTGGGGGGTGGGGTAAGAAATGGATCCGAACCGGGTGCCACATGTTCCAATGAAATGCTGTCAGCACATTAAACAAAGGACCACACAGAATTCTGTTAGTCATGGGGTAGTTTTAAACTAAAAGATAAGGTTGTATGTAATTTTGGACCAAAAGGTGGACGGAGGGTAATTACGAAACTGTAGGGGTATTTTTAACTCTTTTATGTTATTACTTTTGTTTCAATTTATGTGTCTTTGTTTCAAAAAGAATGCCACTTTCTATATTTAGTAACTCTCCCATTCCAACATCTTACATGGACCACAAGTTTCAAAAGTCTCTATATTTTTTTAAACTTCGTATCAAATCAAACTAAGACACATAAATAAATGAAACTAAGACACATAAATTGAAACGGAGGGAGCACAATAAAAGAAGATATCTATTCTTCAACAATTAAGCTGGGAGATCTTCTAAAATCAATCAACAGGGGGTTCATAAAAACATAATGAAATTGAGCAAGCAATATATGGCGTTGTTTTCCAAGGCTGTGAATGGATGCTTTGCCGTTGTTCTTGAAGATATACAAGAGGAGGGATAAAAGATCATAAAGCATGCATGACCAGGTTTACCGGTACCAGTTCAGACTCCTAAATGGAAGGGTGAGAAGGAATTGAAGAATTTGTTGGACTTTAGTGTCAAGTTTTGGGACAATGGAGCAAAAAGCACGGGAGAGAGAATTTCATATGGTGGTGATCAATGAAGTTGAACCTTATTACATGGAGTGTAAGGGGTCGTTTCGTATGAGGTATAAGCAGATATAGTGCTGGTATAAAATTATAATACCACCTTAATACTTTGTTTGGTTAGCAAACCTGGTATAAGTTATCCCGGGTGTAAACTTAGTACCGGGATAACTTATAGTACCTTGTAGGGGGTGGGGTAATTAATGCCGGGATAACTTATACCTTCTTCTTAGAAATTATGCAATTGTCATTTTTGATACAACATACCAAACAATGGATAAAAAACAATAGCAGGATAGCTAATCACAGCATAACTAATCCCAGCATAAGCCGTATTCGAACCAAACGATCCCTAAGGGGTTTGAATGATAGGGGAAAAAAAGAGGTTTCGAACTCTTTGATTCACAGTTGGAAAGCAGATATCCATTGCCTCCAAGACACTTCCAAGTGGCTGCTGGTATTTGGCATATGTTCTTTTGTATGTTTGGTATCAAATAGGTTACCCCCTAAACAGTGAAGGATGCTTATCAAAGCTGGAGACTATGGACAGTTGATAAAGCCATCAAGAAAATCTGGGCAAAAGTTCCTGCTTGCATATTTTGGTGCGTTTGGTCTGAGAGAAACAAGAGATGTTTTGATGGATGTTCAACTCCTTTAGCCTCATTAGAAGCTAGGTGTATAGAAAATTTGTTTAATTGGTCTAGGTTGCGTCCTGTTAACAGTGTTGATCAATATTAATTTGGAGTTAACTAGCTCTTTAGAGATCTGGCTTAGTCTTATGTATAGAAGTCAGCTAGATTTTTCGCATGCTTAAATGCTATATATTGTAGTCATTGCATCTTCTTGTAGTCTTCTAAATATGGTATCCAGCACTGCCTTTGTGCTGTAGTTTATAACGTTTGTTACCTTTCTTAAAAAACACATAATTCTCTTTTCTTAACCACAGAATTCTTTTTTCTAAATGACTGCAGTGTCGAGGCTAACTTGCTCACGTCGACTATTCCCGGGTACCTTGAGAAGAAATCAACTAGTATTTTTTTTTGCCTCCGTTGCTCGGGTTATTGGATTCAGAGTTGCTTTCAATACATAATTCTTGCATTGCCTTCTCTCTTTTTGTTTCTCCTTTTCTTTAATTTCTATTAGTTCATGACTTTTTGTTGATGACACTCTTTGCTCTTAGTGTAGGAAAATTAAGAACAAGAGGAACATTATCTTTGTTGCAAAGAAGCTTGTGGATTTCATTGCTTTTGACATGCCCTTGGTATGTAATACTAATTCGTTCTTTGCTGGTGCCTGATTTTGCAAGCACCACATGTTTTGTGTAAGTTTTAGTTTTCCATCGGATTTATTTGTAGTTTTATTTTTGTCAGCTATTACAAGATTCAAGGAGTGATCTACTTGTCTACTCCAACTTGTTTGAGATTGAGGTGTAGTTGTTGTACTTGGCTAATATTGCAGTTTGTCACGACCCAAAATCCTATCAAGTCGTGATGATACCTAACCCAACCTGCTAGGTAAGCCAGCTAACACATGCTACTACTCAATCGGGATATCATCAATAAAATAAATAAGAATAAGGAATTAACTCAACAAATCCAAAGAACTGGTGGTACAAGTCATGAACAACTAAGATTTGAATTATAACGTTGGCAAGAAGAAATACATATAGTCCTAAGCTAATACGGACAAGATGATAGTAGTTGGTATTAACGTTGTAGTCTTCAATGCCCGACCTCGAACTTCGCAGCTGCTTAGTTCCAAATAGCTGCATGGAAGGTGTGGAAATGTAGTATGAGTAAAAGCGATCACATGTACTAAATAAGTATGTTGACTAACCTCGATGAAGTAATGGCAAGGTTTTAAGTCAAAAGATACTCGCTTAATATACTTGTGCAGTTTATAAGCATAGAAAATAGCAGGAAAGCAATAACCAAACGACAAGTCGAAGAGAACAACGGTACCAACAATAAGGCAGTCATCAATGGAAGGAGCTAACAACATGATAATTAACCAGGTCAAAAGCATATACAAATACACCAATATCGTATACATGAGAAGATATACACCAATATAACACTAACTCAACTACTTGTATATGAATGTGGAGAGTTTATATGAATAAGGTCAAGTTCCGTCAATTACCAATTTTCATGATATGAATGCCCTTACATGAGCCCGGCCGGTGTCATTATATGAAGGAGACTCTTTATTTACATCATCCGACACCTTCCCAACTGTCTAACAGTTCATAACAACTACTATGCATGCGTAAGAAAATATCTGGAAAACATACTAAGAAAATGTGCATGTAGGGTGCATAAACGAATGCATAACTATACGTATCATATCAATTGCAACAAATCACAACAATGTTGCGGCGGCAACCTGATCTGGTCATAATTGTTAAAGGCGTGTAAGCCGATCCTATGGACATACAGTGTGGCATGCTCCCCGATCCATATAATACTCTGCGGGCGCATACCCGATCCCATTATATCAATTAGCACGAAAATTGTAACAACCAAATCGATAATCCAACAAGGTAACCGTAACAAACAAGGCGAAAGACATATACGTAACAACAACAAACAAGATAGAAGGCAAGTGTATAACAACAACAATCAAGGCAGAAGACAAACATGTAACCATAATAGACCAAGTAGGAAACATAGATATAACAGTAACAAATCAAGTAGGAAACATAGATGTAGCGGTAACAAAACCAAGTAGGGAACATAGACGTGACGGAAACAAACAATATATGAAACATGGATGTAATAGTAGCAAGCAAAATAGGAAGCATAGATGTAATAGTAACAAACAAGATTGGAAAACATAGATGAAATAGTGACAAATAAGATAGGAAAGCATATAGGAGCAACCAAGGTAGAATACATCTAAGAAACGAATAAACATAACGTAAAGTCCAACTCCCATCCTATTCGCACGGAGATAACAAACGTGCCAAATATCATATCAAACCGCATGGAAATGCTTATCGTGCCAATTATCGCCCCAAGGCTCCAATTATGATCTTTAATATTTATAAAGAAGCTCAACTAGCACATCAATAACAAGTATACATATGAGTTCGTGATATAATGCTTGACTACAATCAAATCAAGTATATCAACAATTTTAAGAACATCCCTTCATGCTCATTTAAGATGTCATAAGCCTAAATATAATATAATTTCTAGCATCAATAATTGTACTCGTGTAGTTTTGAAAACAAATGAAACATAAGTCAAGAAGATCACAAAGTTCACAAGGCACAAAGAAACATATAATCAACCCCGAACATGGATAACCATGGCACATGCATATACGTTCGTCAGAATATAAGGAACTTTATCTGTTTTACTTCAATATTTATGCAGTAAGTTAATATTCTTTATTTTTTTCCCCGTAGTTTTGTTAATATGTTGATGTATTAGTTTTATTTTATTTTTTCTAATATACTTTTTATCTATTAAAAAAATATCGGATATTTAGGGCATTGGAGACAATTCTTACCGAAGAGGAAATGAATTCAATGCCTTTAATTGGACAATTACCATGCAGTCGCAGTCGTTCAAACGGAATGAATCAAGTGCCTTTAACTGGAGAATCACCACGTAGTCAGAGTTGATCAAAAGACACGAATCAAACTCCTTTAATTGGAGAATCTCCTCGTACCCACAGTCGTTTGAAACGTTCTACAACGGGGTTTGATGATGAATTTGTTAGCACAATATATGATGTAATTTTTTATTTTTGTTTTTAGTCTGAAGTTTTTTGTTCTAACCTGAAGTTTTTGTTCTGTATTTGCTGAACTTCAGTATTGTTAAAGCTGAAGTTTTGTTCTGTGTTTGCTAAACTACATCCCTTTTTAGTCTGAAGATTTCATATTATATTTTGCTTAAATACAACATATTTTGTCTGAAGTTGTTGTTCTGTATTTGCTGAACTTCAGTATTGTTAGAGCTAATGTTTTATTTTGTGTTTGCTAAACCACATGTCTTTTTGGCGGTCTGAAGTTTTTCATACTGCATTTGCTTAACTACATCATGTTTTGTTTGAAGTTGTTCTGTATTTGCTGAATTTCAGTATTGTTAGAGCTGAACTTTTGTATTATGTTAAATTACAAGCATGTTTAGTCTGAAAGTTTTCAAATTGTATTTTGCTTAACTACAACATATTTTGTCTGAAGTTTTGTATTGTATTTACTTAACTTGTCACGACCCCGGTTCACCCTCCGTGAACCATCGTGACGTCACCTAGTCTCTACGACTAGGTAAGCCTAAATTGCGAAAAAGAAATCAAAATTTGCGGAAGTAAAATAATTTAAAACAGAAATAAGAAATAACCAGTGTATAAATGTGCCGCTCGGCATACACCATATTTAAATCTCAAACCAACACATAAATCCAAGACCCGAAAACCCATGAATCACAAGCTAAGAAGTACTACATAGCTCTAACTCCAGATTGTCTAACAAAGAAAAGAAATACAGAAGGGCTAATACTTAAAAGCGGGAATAGAAAGGGACTCCTCGGTCTGCGGACGAGGGAGATATACCTTGAAGTCTCTATAGAAGCGCCTCGCCTTAAGGATGATAAGACTGAGCGAAAGTACCTGGATCTGCACATGAAAAACCTGCGCAGAAGGGGCATGAGTACACCACAACGGTACTCAGTAAGTGCCAAGCCTAACCTCAGTCGGGTGGTGACGAGGAAGGTTAGGGCCCTACTGAGGTTAAATAAAATATAAGGGTTAACAGTGTGAAATAAACAGTATAAATAAGTGCAACAGTAAGAAATAACATAGAATTGGAAGAACAACAACAACTAGAACAGAGACAAACAAACCATGGAAAGAATACAGCTCAACACAGAGATAACAACCGGGGCACCTTCCAGGATACCGTCCTGTAGTCCCAATTACAACTATCCAGTGGATCTCCCAGGATACCGTCCCGTAGTCCATCATATATGTGTCCGAAGGATCTCCCGGGATACCGTCCCGTAGTCCAACTATCAATGCGCGGGGGATCTACTGGAATTCCGATCCGTTGTCCCCAAATATAAATACCCAGTACTGGGGGAATATACCGGGTGCATTCTCGCAGTTCCATATAACTATGCAGGGGGATCTACATGGAATCTAACCCGTAGTCCCAAAGTAAATGTGCAGGGGCATCTACCGGGAATCTAACCCGTATTCCCAAAGTAAATGTACAGGGGGGATGTACCGGGAATCTAACCCGTAGTCCCAAAGTAAATGTGCAGGGGGATCTACCGGGAATCTAACCCGCAGTCCCAAAGTAAACAGACTAGGGGGAACTACCGGAATCCCACATCCGTAGTCCCAATGTAAATACACAGCAGCAACAAGAAAATATTCAGAGAAGGAAAACTTCATATTAAGGCAACAAATAATTCTAGCCTAGCATGCTGCACAGAGTTCAGGTAAACAGATTTGAACAATTAAAGCAATTAAATCACTTAGACATGCCTTCCTAAGCTAACTACAGGCTTAATAGTACAAGTAATAAATGCAGGAGAAGAAACATACTAATAAGTACTTAAAGAAAATCGGATTTCCAACAATTTGCACAAGTACGCACTCGTCACCTCACGTACAAGGCATTTCAATTACCAAATATATCAAACCTAAGGGGAAGGTCCCTCACACAAGGTTAGACAAGCCACTTACCTCGAACCCGCTCAAAATCAATCCGACACCACGTCTTTGCCATGAGTACTCGACTCCAAATGGCCCAAATCTATTCAATTCAATTGTATAATGTAAATAACACTTCAAGTAACTGATTCTACAATTAAATTCTAAACTATTACGCGAAATTATGTAAAATGACCAAAACACCCCTCGGGCCCACGTCTCGGAATCGGGTAAAATTTACATTTTCAGAAATCTCGTACTCTCACGAGTCCAACCACATAAAAATTATCCAAATCCGATGTCAAATCCCCAATCAAAACTCAATTTCTTGGTCTAAGAACTTTTCCCCAATTTTCATACAATTTCCGAAATTAAATGATGGATTTAAGTGTAGATTCATGGAAATTAGTCTAAACCGAGTAGGAATCACTTACCCAAATCACCCAGGTGAATATCTCCTCAAAAATTGCAATCTCCCGAGCTCCCAAGTCCAAAATATGAATTATGGTCTAAACCCTCGATTTTGGGATTTAAAAATCTACCCAGGGATTTCCTTAATCGCGATCGCGGAAGGCCAGTCGCGATCGCGAAGAACAAAACCTACGCGCCTCAGATTTACATTACGCGAATGCGGAACCCCGTCCGCGAACGTGATGTCTAGCTCCCTCAGATCGCGGTTGGCTCCACGCGACCGCGTAGAGAAACATTTAAAACAACACTGTCGCCTTATTTCTTCTACGCGAACGCGGCCTTGTCCACGCGTTCGCGATTCAGCACTGCCCCAAAGCTACGCATTCGCATTCCTCTCCACGCGAACGCAAAGAGCAAATTTCCCTCTACCTCGCCTAAGCCTTCGCGATCGCGATACACTCCACGCAATCGCGATGAAGGAAAACCTGCAACACATACCAGCCAAAATCTGATGCCTTTCCAAGTCCAAAAATGGTCCGTTGAGCATCCGAAACACACCCGAGGCCCCCGGGACCTCAACCAAACCTGCCAACAATCCTAAAACATCATTCAAACTTGTTCCAACCTTCGGAACACTCAAAACAACATCAAAACACCTATTTTTCCTCGGATTCAAGCTTAGGAATTCCAAAAACTCTAAAAAACACGCTTTCGATAAGAAGTCTATCAAACCTCGTCTGAATGACCTGAAATTTTGCACACACGACACATTCAACACTACTGAGCTACTCCAACTTCCGGTATTCCATTCCGACCCTCGGGTCAAAATCTCGCTATCGAACCGGAAACTTCAAAAATTCGACTTTCGACATTTCAAGCCTAAATTAGCTACGAACCTCCAAAACACAATCCGAACACGCTCCCAACCACGAAATCACCCAACGAAGCTATCGGAATCATCAGATTTCCATTTCGAGGCCGTCTTCACACTATTCCGACTACGGTCAACTTTCCAACACTTAAACTCTCACTTAGGGACTAAGTGTCCCAAAGCTCCCCGAAACTCAAAACCAAACATCCCGACAATTCAAAATAGCAGAAATAAACTTGGGGAAAACAGTTAATAGGAAAACCGGGTCGTCACATAACTACATGCCTATTTATTTCTGAAATTATTGTACTGTTTCTATACTAGAGAGTAATGAGGGAGGTTAAAAAGCATGCAGACGAAGTAAGGCACAAGATCGCGAGAGAAGTTGTTCAAGAGTTTGGAGAGACCGAGCGTTCTGTTGGAAATTTTTTAATGTCTTATACATCTAAATCTCTTTGTAAAGTGAAAAAATTTAAATATTGTATTTTTTTAAATTGGCATAATACATAAATAGACACTCGAACTTGGCCTCAGCTGGCAAGTATGCGCACTAACTTTGAACGTGCACAAGTAGGCACCTCAACTTGTCTTCACTTGTCAGTTGAACACTCCAACTTACAAAATAATAATCTAGACACCTCCAAAATTTATGTGTCACGCCAGTGCCAACATTTGTGTTTACGTGTTCAACTTCATCAAGTTGAGGTATCTACTTGTACACACCCAAAGTAGGAGGGTATATTTGCCACCTGAGACCAAATTTGAGGGCATGTTTATGTATTTTGTCTTTTAAATTTCTAGGTTGTTTCATTCCTTCGAGTTACCACTCAAAAGGGGCATGCTTCCCTACACTACTAGAATTTCGAAAAAAAGCGACCAGCAAAAGCGACCAACGTTGGTCGCTTATTGGCCAAAAAAAGACCAAAAAGTGACCAACCACGCCTGGTCGATATTAAGCTGGTCCCTTTACCTTAGGGACCAAAGTTGGTCGCTAAATAGCGACCAACGTTGGTCTCCCAGGTAAAAGGACCAAATTTTCTAGGCAAAGCATATAGCGACCAACTTTGGTCGCTCAAATATTTTAATATTATATATTTGGCGACCAAAGTTGGTCTCCAGATGTAAATAACGTTTCATTTTTATTTATTTTTAATCATATTAAGCGACCAACTTTGGTCGCTATATTAATAAATGTTATCATTTTTTATTTATTGGGCGACCAATATTGGTCGTCAATGGAAAGAATTAATTTTTTTTTTAACTATAAGCGACCAACCTTGGTCGCAAAATTACCAGAATTTTTTTTAAGTGAATAGCGACCAACTGGACACCAAAGTTGGTCGCTTTTTTGGTATTTTTGGCAGAGCCTGTTTTGGCTGCTACACCACCTGCCAGCTTATACCAAATATCCTAAACAGGCATTTTATGCCAGCAAAAACAACAACAACAACACTAAAACGCAACAAAATATAAAGATCAATAGAACTAAAACATTAAGCTAACAAAACTAAGTTAACGTTTATTACAAGCTCATTCGAAAACTAGTTCTATTGTCTAGTTCAAAGTATATAAAGTACTCAAGGAGTGTTCTTTTAGCATCCTCGTTCGAAAGTTGGATTGCCTCGGCCGACTCGTTAGGTGGCTGACTTCGTATGAATTCCCCCACATCAGCTCTGAAGCGAACCTATAAGAAAAATTATATTGAATTAATATTTCAAAATTTATATAAAAGTAAATCAAAATACTTAATGATAAGTAAAAAACTTACATGTATAGTCGAGGCTCGACCCTCGACCTACCTTTCTGAATCAGTCTCTTTCTTCTTCTTTACAATACGAGTTTCATTGAATAGCTCATCTTGCTTCATTGGCATCATAAAGCTGTCCGATGGCTTTGGTGATTATCCTCATGGTACTATTACTCGGGATGAACTTGGATACAGAGAATAACTTGGATACAGTAGCTGACAGGGTGTGTCTTTTGATCAATTGTTGTTCTCGTTAGCGACAATGATGTTGAGACTGCAATGACATGTGTTTCAACTAGAGATGGTATAGGCAGGAATTTTAACATTTCCTAAGTAGATAAAAGAAAGATTATAGAGGAATTCTCTACTTCATTTTCCAAGGAGAAAAGAAGTTTAATTGAGAGTGACAAGGGTGATGGTGATGGAATGTTT